>NC_074706.1:2076878-2188015 GCF_029448725.1 Salvelinus fontinalis | reverse complement strand
TATTTACTGGCAACTCTCTATTTACTGGCAACTCCTTATGCATTTAAACTGAACAGAAACCACGACTGAATGACAAGTTACTACTTAATAGCCAACATAATATTACTTTATTACTGAATGATAACATAGTACCATACTATTAAAACTAACCACACATTTCACACATTAACACTCTATATAGTATTCTCACTCTAGCATGATTAACTCTACAGATATGTAACTATATTTTAGATTATGATAAATACATTTAATAAAAAAATATTTAACTTGTTTGAGAAATAGTGTTTAAACATGGAATGTATGGTTTTAAGTGAATATATGTTTTACTTGTAAGTACAAACCTATACTGTATTCACTGTGCAATTAGAAAGAGATCCAGAATCCAAACAACAGACTAATACTGTGTATGTCTGAGGCCCATATGATTTGATTATGTAAAGTGAAAGACTCAGTCCTTGCAGGTGGCTGGATTAACCTGTGGCTGGGACAGACAGGTGCTGAGTGATGATGCTTAGGACAAAATGCACATCTCTGAGCAAGTTGAAATTCCTACTGTGTCTGTGTTTGTGTGCATGTATGTGCGTGTGTGTGTGTGTGTTTGTGTGCATGTATGTGCGTGCAACATACAAATTTTTTAAATCTGTGTTTTGTTCATGATTCGTTGTAATCTGATTCCTTGCAAAATAATGACTTGATGTAAACTAATCACACAATTGTGATCAATTCATCAATGCACACAGGTGTGTGTTTATGTGTGTGTGTGTGTGTGTGTGTGTGTGTGTGTGTGTGTGTGTGTGTGTGTGTGTGTGTGTGTGTGTAATTGATGCAACATATGATATGTTAGGAAGAACAAAGGACTGAGAGTGTTGGCTGAAACATGTAGATGATGTTCTACCAGGTCAGACAAAGCCTTCTGCAGGAGGGACAACCACGAAAATAATAACGAAAGGCCTCCGTTTTACCGAAGCAAGTCGGGTAGGTTATTTTTCAATTTAACATGTTATGTTTAGCTAACCATTTTACTTCTCCTCTTCATGTTTTCATTCAGAATTTCTGAGACAATGCACAATACTTTGACTGACATAACAGTAGATCTACGTGTATCTAAGTATTTTATGTATGTTTACATCAGTATATTGCATCAGTTTTTTCAATCTATTAAAACCTAAAGTGATGGATCTTGTAATCTCCCCTCTCTCATATCTCAGTGGGCTCGGATATTGTTCCACAAGAATGAATGACTCTTCAGGAAATCACACTGACCTTGACAGATGGGATGTTTGCATTGACCAGGGCTACGTTGTGCCAGGGCTTTGCCATGCTGTCCAGGCCCTGTGCTTCCTACTGGGGACGCCAGCTCTGGTCTGGTGCCTCTGGCTCTCTCTGAGTGGAAGTCCCTCTGGAGGTCTCAAACACACCCAGGTCTTCCCTGTTAACCTGTTTGCAGTGGAGCTGGTGTTCTGTGTCGAGGGTCTCCTTGAGGTGATCAGCTACCAGTTCATCCCGAAGGCAATAATGTTACGGCAGACTGTATATTTTCTGTATTACATCTCCTGGACCTGCAGGCCCCTGCTCCAGAGCTGCGTCTGTGTGGAGCGCTACCTGGCGGTGGCCCAACCTGTGGCTTTCTTTAAGTACAGACTCCGGAGGTACAGGGTGGCCTGTTCAACCCTGGTCTGGGTGTTGTCACTCACTTTTTCATGTTCTCCCATCTCTTTATTTGGTTATGAAGAAACCTCAGGTTATGTTCTCAGTGGCGTCTATTGCCTTGGGTTGGCCGTCATTTCTCTCTGCTGCTTCTTCATTCTGCATTTGCTGAAGCAGCCTGGTCCAGGAGAGGTAGAGGGAGGCAGAGCGGGAGAGAAGAATCAGGGGACGACAGACCCACATAAGAAGAGAGCTTTTGGGATCATCTTAACCAACCTTGTTATCATCTTGGCGAGCTCCATCCCAGTTGTCGTTGGTTATGCCACCCTGTCATATAGTCTTGACTACAACTGTAATGTCATCCCCGTGTTGCAGATTGTTAACATCTTCAGTGTCCTGGTCTCACCCCTGATGCACCTCTACAGAGAGGGAAGGCTGCCATGCCGAAGAGGGTCAGAGACATGTTAGACTTACAGTTGCGGGCACTAAAGTACAGGTTTTTTGTGACAAACGAATGCCAGGACATGACAGAGCATTGTGTTAAATATGCATTGAGTTATGACATTTCTGTCAATACCTTGGCTCAGCCTAACTTCTTAGTTCCTGCAACCGTTGGTGGAAAAAAGTAGATGCGGCAAAGACGTAGAATAATGTCTCTTATCTCTTATTTGATAGTGTTTCTTGTTTTAACCTGTCTAGGATGAGGGTGCCGCTAGCGGCACTCCCCCCCCACCCCCACTGAAAAACCAGTGCCGCGAAATTCAAAAAAAATATTTTTTTTAAATATTTAACTTTCACACATTAAAGTCCAATACAGCTAATGAAAGACACAGATCTTGTGAATCCAGCCAACATGTCCGATTTTTTAAATGTTTTACAGGGAAGACACAATATGTAAAGATGTACATCTATTACCTAAAAACACATTAGCATAATCCACCATCTTTTATTTGTCCACCAACACCAGTAGCTATCACCAATTCGGCTAAACTAAGATATTTATAGCCCCTAACCAAGAAAAAAACTCATCAGATGACAGTCTGATAACATATTTATGGTATGGGATAGGTTTTGTTAGAAAAAAGTGCATATTTCAGGTAGATGGCATAGGTTACAATTGCACCCACCGTCACAAATGGACTAGAATAACTACATAGAGCAACGTGTTTACCTACTTACTAATCATCAAACATTTCGTAAAAATACACAGCATACACTAATCGAAAGACACAGATCCTGTGAATACAGACAATATTTCAGATTTTCTAAGTGTCTTACAGCGAAAACACAATAAATCGTTATATTAGCATAGCACATAGCACATAGTAGCCCAGCATTGATTCTAGCCAAAGTGAGCGATAACGTCAACATCGCCAAAATATATAAATTTTTTCACTAACCTTCTCAGAATTCTTCAGATGACACTCCTGTAACATCATATTACACAATCCATATAGAGTTTGATCGAAAATGTTTATATTTAGCCACCAAAATCATGGTTAGACAATGTGAAATGTAGCCCAGCTGGTGAGAAAATGTCCGTGCGCCATATTAGACAGTGATCTACTCTTATACATAAATACTCATAAACGTGACTAAAAAATATAGGGTGGACAGGGATTGATAGACAATTTAATTCTTAATACAATCGCGGAATTACATTTTTTTAATTATCCTTACTTTTCAATACAGTTTGCGCCAAGCGAAGCTACGTCAAAAAACATGGCGTCCTAAGCCACTAACATTTTTCGACAGAAACACGATTTATCATAATAAAAATGTCCTACTTTGAGCTGTTCTTCCATCAGTATCTTGGGCAAAGGATCCTTTCTTGAGTCTAATCGTCTTTTGGTGGAAAGCTGTCCTCTTGCCATGTGGAAATGCCAACTGCGTTCGGGATGAACTGGAAGCGTGCCCAGCAATTCACAGCGTTTCAGAAATAAATGTCCCAAAATCGCACTAAACGGATATAAATTGCTATAAAACGCTTTAAATTAACTACCTTATGATGTTTTTAACTCCCATAACAAGTAGAAACATGACCAGAGTAATATTTGTCCCTCCACTAATGCTTGGAACAAGTGCGGGTCGATGTCCTCCAGGCGCATTACGCAGCAAGAAAAGAGTTCCTAGCTACAGGGTTTTTTAATTTGTAGTGCCTGTGAACGCGCAATCGACCCCATTCAAATCGCCATCACGTAAAGGCATCCAGGGGAAGACGTAAGCAGTGTCCGTATACTCATAGCAATAACTGCGGCCTTTTAACTGACTCCAGATCAGGGGCCAACATTTCTGAAATCTGACTCCATGTCAGGGAAATTGCTGTAGAATGGGTTCTGTTCCACTTAGAGACAAAATTTCAACTCCTATAGAAACTATAGACTGTTTTCTATCCAATAATAATAATAATATGCATATTGTACGATCAAGAATTTTGTGGGAAGCCGTTTCAAAAATTACACGATTAGCATAAATAGTGACAACAGCGCCCCCATCCTCAACAGGTTAACAGCACGTTAGCGTTAGAGTTGTTGTTAACTAAAGCTGCATCACTTGTTTAGCGTTTCTAGTGAATGTTGGTTTGTTTTATTAATTATACAGTTAGTAGTAGGACGGGGTGGCTTGGATTAGACCTATTAATTTAACTTCACAATTAAGTAATGACTTGTGTTCTTCTTACAACCTGTTAGGGCTGCAAGCCCGACACCGGTACACCTATGACAACATCCAGCTCAAGTGCAGGGCGCGAAATTCAAAATCTTTTTTTTTTTTTTAATATTTAACTTTCACACATTAACAAGTCCAATACAGCATTTGAAAGATAAACATCTTGTGAATCCAGCCAACATGTCCGATTTTTTAAATGTTTTACAGAGAAAACACCACATATATTTATGTTAGTTCACCACCAAATAAAAAAAGAGGACAGACATTTTTCACAGCACAAGTAGGATGCAAGTAGCATGCACAAGCCAACCTAACTAACCTAGAACCAACCTAAATAACCTAGAAAAAACTACCTCAGATGACAGTCCTATAACATGTTACACAATAAATCTATGTTTTGTTCAAAAAATGTGCATATTTTAGCTATAAATCAGTTTTACATTACTGCTACCATCATAGCTACAGTCAGAAATCGCACGGGAGCAGCCAGAGAAAATACAGACACCAACGTCAACTACCTAATTACACATCATAAAACATTTCAGAAAAATATATGGTGGATAGCTAATGAAAGACAAAGATCTTGTGAATACAGCCAATATTTCCGATTTTTGAAGTGTTTTACAGCGAAAACACCACATATATTTATGTTAGTTCACCACCAAATACAAAAGACAAACAGATATTTTTCACAGCAACGGTAGCATGCAAGTAGCATGCACAAAGCTAACCTAACTAACCTAGAACCAACCTAGAACCAACCTAAATAACCTAGAAAAAACTCCCTCAGATGACAGTCCTATAACATGTTACACAATAAATCTATGTTTTGTTCGAAAAATGTGCATATTTGAGCTATAAATCAGTTTTACATTACTGCTACCATCATAGCCACCATCATAGCTACAGTCAGAAATCGCACGGGAGTAGCCAGAGAAAATACAGACACCAACGTCAACTACCTAATTACTCATCATAAAACATTTCAGAAAAATATATGGTGGATAGCTAATGAAAGACAAAGATCTTGTGAATACAGCCAATATTTCAGATTTTTGAAGTGTTTTACAGCGAAAACACAATATATCGTTATATTAGCTTACTACAATAGCTAACACACAGCAGCATTGATTCTAGTCAAACGGTAGCGATAGCACAGTTCGATAGATATATGAAATAGTATCCCAAATTGGGTCCTTATCTTTGTTGATCTTCCATCAGAATGTTCTCCAAGGGGTCCTTTGTTCAGAACCGTCTTTATTTGGATCCAGAACGAACTATTTCCCTCTTGAATTAGCAAGCACACTGGCCGTGCGGTGCTAACCTCTCCTTCTTGAAAAAATTATTGCGACGCATCACGTCTAAAGTCCAGAATAAATTTCAATAATATAATTAAACTATATTGAAAAAACATACTTTAGGATGATATTGTGACATGTATCAAATAAAATCGAAGCCGGAGATCATATTCACCTATAACGAGGGTTTTCCAGGAGGCGATTCCAGGTCCAATTTCGCGCCCAAGAAAAAAAATAAAGTGCGCAACTGTCACTCCAAGAGGTTGTATTCAATCCCAGAACGAGATAATCAAGTCATTTCTGCTCTCACTTCCGCATGACACCCAGGGGAAGGTGTATGACGTGTTTCTACAGTCCTAAGTGACATGCCCTTTTATAGACAAGCTCTTGAAGAGAGACATCGCTTTTGGAAATCTCACTTCCGGATAGGAAATGGGCTGTAAAAAGAGTTCTGTTCCACTTAGAGAAATAATTCAAACGGTTTTAGAAACTAGAGAGTGTTTTCTATCCAATAGTAATAATAATATGCATATTGTACGAGCAACAATTGAGTAAGAGGCCGTTTGAAAATGGGCACCTTTTTCCAGTTATTCAATACGCCCCCTGCAGCCATAACAGGTTTTAATGTTATGTTCTACTTTGAACTGAGGGTCCTTGTCTGTCACTAAGATTACATAATGATATTTAAATGTATGGGGACTGACTGTGCATGAGACTTGGCTGATGGTGTCATTGTGACTCAACATTCTAACCCAGACAGTGTAGACTCCCAGAAAGACATTTGAGCTCCATCTACTCTGGAGATTAAAAGAAATGCGTGGACCCCCCTGATGTAAACATTGGCTTTTTGAATGGCAGATGCATTTCAATTTAAATGTCAATACATTACTCAAATACAGTGTAGGCTAGTCTAGATGAGTGTCAACTTGTTATGAGGACTTCATAGCATACTGTAGATGCCAAATCATAACGCCTGGACAGAAGTTTAGATGTCCATTCTTCCCCGATAAGAACAAGTTGCAGAAGGTACAGTGAAAACGATTGTCTTAAAATGCCACAGTAGCTTCAATCAATTTGTAATAATGACATTGTCTTAATTCCTGTGATGATAAAAGTTGTGTGTTACACCGCTTCAGATCCACTTATAATTTCTCCTCTTGTTTTCTCTCACTCCAACTTTATCTTAGAACACAGCTCTTCCTATTATTCAGAGACTAAAGTAACAGACGGCATGCAGCAATGAAGGAACCAAACGCCTCTTTTCCTGATCCCGTCAGGTTTAACCACACCAGGGGGTTTGACTATTATGACTCCTGGTACTGGGTGTGTCCCAACTGTCTTCCAGTCTACCTGGGAACAGAGGTGTTCAACTTCCTCCTGGGCCTGGTCACCAACACCTGGTACCTGTGGCTGGTGGAGGATGGCCCTTCTGTCCTGGTGAACCAAGAGATCTTCACCATCAACCAGTCTGTCATGGAGCTTCTCTATTTCCTCTACTCTCCTCAATTGGTAACCAACGTCTTCATCCAACATTTTCCCCTTTATTCTGCCAGGAGGTACATTCTGCTTAGTCGAGGTAGAACGGCCCATGTTCCAGTGCTGCATCTGTGTGGAGCGCTACATGGCAGTGGTCTACCCTGTGGTCTACCCTGTGGTCTACCCTGTGGTCTACCCTGTGGTCTACCCTGTGGTCTACCTTGTAGTCTACCCTGTGGTCTACCCTGTGGTCTACCCTGTGGTCTACCCTGTGGTCTACCCTGTGGTCTACCCTGTGGTCTAACCTGCGGTCTACCCTGCGGTCTACCCTGTGGTCTACCCTGTGGTCTACCCTGTGGTCTACCCTGTGGTATACCCTGTGGTCTACCCTGTGGTCTACCCTGTGATATACCCTGTGGTCTACCCTGTGGTCTACCCTGTGGTCTACCCTGTGGTCTACCCTGCGGTCTACCCTGCGGTCTACCCTGTGGTCTACCCTGTGATCTTTCTCAAGTACAGACCCCTGAGGTACAGAGAGGCATGTGTTACCATATAATGATTGCTGACATTCTGCCTCCTTGTGTCAATCGGTGCTACCCGAGAAGGAATCAAGTTCAACGCTGGTATATTCACTGCAGTTCTATTCATTGACCCGTTTTCATACTGAGGGTACTGAGCAGGTCCACGGGACGTAGGGAAGGAGAGAAAGGTTGAAAAGGAGGAGGGAGGGAACCTGAGGAAGAGAAGAGCCTTCTGTAGCGTAAAGATCATCCTGCGGACCTTGATGCTGAAGTACTCTCTTTCCATCATCAGGAAAATCCTTCAGGATCATATTTATTTGAGATCATTCAGGTGTATTCTGACTCCATTACTTTCTTCTTCAGTGTGTTGGGTAGCTTTACTCAGCCCCTCCTCTACCTCCACAGGGCTGAGAAACTGCTCTGCATCTGGGGTTAAAGAGAAGGATAACTCCACCGTAGGGGAATGGTTTTCTTGCATTTATCAGGTTATCATTCTGTTCTATTTCCTTTAACCTCTACCGAGTACCTAACCCGGATTCGGGAGCACCCCCCACCCCCCCCCCCCACACTGATTAGCATCGCTAGCATAGCGTCACAATTAAATAGTAGCATCTAAATATCATTAAATCACAAGTCCAAGACACCCAATGAAAGACACAGATCTTGTGAATAAAGCCACCATTTCAGATTTTTAAAATGTTTTACAGGGAAGACACAATATGTAAATCTATTAGCTAACCACGTTAGCAAAAGACACCATTTTTTACTCCAACAGTTTTTTCTTGCGTCAGTAGCTATCACTAATTCGACTAAATGAAAATATATATAGCCACTAACCAACAAACAAATTCATAAGATGACAGTCTGATAACATATTTATGGTATAGCATAGTTGGTTTTTTTTAAATGTGCATTTTTCAGGTATATATCACAGTTCTACATTGCAGCTGCAATCTGATATAGTGCTGATGCAGCCAGAACAATTACAGAGACCAACGTCATATAACTAATTACTTGTCTTAAAACATTTCAGAAAAAATACACAGCGTACAGATATTGAAAGCCCAACATCTGGTGAATCCAAACAATATTTCAGATTTATTAAATGTTTTATAGCGAAAACAAAATGTAGCGCTAAATTAGCATAGCCACGCCAGCCAGAACCAGCTGGGCGCGCCCGACCAGTTCACATGCACGACAGATATATGAAATAACATCGTAAATTGGGTCTTACTATTGATGATCTTTCATCAGAATGTTGATAAAGGTGTCCTTAGTCCTGATGAGTCGTTCAATCCATTCACAATGGCAACTTTCCCTCTTCATTTAGCATAGGTACTGGTCGACTAGCACGGTTCTGTCCAAAGTTAAAAAACTCACAGAACGGAACACGGCAAAACTCCCGAAAAAATTCAAATAATCTGATTAAACTATATTGAAAAAACATACATTAAGATGATATGGTCACATGTATCAAACAAACTTCGAGACGGAGATAGTTTTCATCCGTAACGGCAGCATAACAAAAGACAATTGCACCTCTAAAACGCGCGTTTCAGAGAACCGGAAGTTGTCGGTCACGCTAAAGAAATAGGTCTTATTTCACGTCAGTACAAGATAAACAAAAAATTTCTCCTCTGACGTCTTCCTGACACCCAGAGGAAGACGAATGAAGTGTGTTTCGGGTCATAGGTGGCGTGACCATATATAGGCAGAGCGTTGAAGCGAGCATACACATCTTGCAATCTTCTTCTTGCTCAGGGAAAGTGCTGTCAAATGACTTATGTTTCACTCAGAGACAAAATTGAAACGGTTTTAGAAACCATAGCTTGTTTTCTATCCAATGGTATTAATTATATGCATATAGTAACAGCAATAATTGAACAAGAGGCAGTTTAATCTGTAGAGGAAATTATGCTAATGCGAAAACAGCACCCCCTGTATTCTCAAGAAGTTAATCACATTGTTCATGCTGTCTAGAGGTTTTGACAGGTGTAAAAAGTGGTTAATCATTCAAATAAACAGTGTGTGTAGAGGGAGAGCAGGGTTGAAGGGGTTGATTGGTGTATCTGTTAAATGTTCATTGTATTTGTCGTATAGCTGTTAATCTAAGTGGAAATTAGGGAGTTACATCGTGAGAATTTACTATCACTTCATGCTCACAATTCCAACCAAATCCTAACTTTTTTGTTTGGTTTGACAAATTTTAACCCCAAAAATATATACTACTATTTTAATTTTGCTAAATCATCTTTTAACTTGTATTACATCCTGTATAGCAGTTGCTTCTCTACTATTGAGTGATGTTCTATATTGAAATGTATCGATGTATGTTTGAAAAGAAGTGTGGAATAAAGGAAATCTGATTGATTCAACAGTTCAGGTCCCTGTCTGTCTGTCACAAACGATTACAGCATGTCATCAAATATGTATCCCCTGTCAGTGATGAATGCACCTGTATTGGTTAATAGCATGATTTTAACAAAACATATACTGAACAAAAATATAAACCCAACATGCAACAATTGCAAAGATTTTACTGAGTTACAGTTGATAATGGGCTCCCGAGTGGCGCAGCAGTCTAAGGTACTGCATCTCAGTGCTAGAGGAGTCATTACAGAACCTGGATCGGTTCCAGGCTGTATCACAACTGCCTGTAATTGGGAGTCCCATAGAGCGGCGCACAATTGGCCCAGCGTCGTCCGGGTTATGTTTTGGCCGGGGTAGGCCGTCATTCAACCCCTGGGGGACATTCCTGCAGTCAGCATGCCAATTGCACACTCCCTCAAAACATGAGACATCTGTGGCATTGTGTTGTGTGACAAAACAAAACTTTTAGAGTGACCTTTTATTGTCCCCAGCACAAAGTCTGACTGTGTATTGGTCATGCTGTTTAATCAGCTTCTTGATATGCCACACCTGTCAGGTGGATGAAATATCTTGACAAAGGAGAAATGCTCACTAACAGGGATGTAAACATAGTTGTGCACATATTTTGAGCTAAATAAGCTTTTTTGTGCCTATGGAACATTTATATGATCTTTTATTTCAGCTCATGAAACATTGGGTCATCACTTTACATGTTGCGTTTATATTTTTGCTCAATGTACAAACCCAGACAGGGCCACTGGAATAATCCGTTAGCTTCCATAAACATCGGGGCTTGCCTGATTTCATTCGCTATTTGCATGAAAGTCAACATTGTATTTTAGCTGTTGTCACTGCCTGTCACGTTCTGACCTTTATTTCCTTTGTTTTGTCTTTATTTAGTTGGTCAGGGCGTGAGTTGGGGTGGGTTGTCTATGTGTTTTTCTATGTTGGGGTTTGTGTGTTCGGCCTGGTATGATTCTCAATCAGAGGCAGCTGTAGATCGTTGTCCCTGATTGAGCATCATACTTAGGCAGCCTGGGTTTCACTTTTGGTTTGTGGGTGTTTGTTGCCGTGTCAGTGTTTGTTCGCCACACGGTACTGTTTCGTTCGTTTGTTCCCTTCGTTTATTGTTTTGTATTTTGTTAGTGTTCTGTTTGTTGGATTCGCATTAAAAATTCATCATCATGAACATTTACCCTGCTGCGCCTTGGGGTCCTCCTCTCTTCCACCTAACGATGAGCGTTACACTGCCTCTGGAGGAGCAAGGCCTAATTCTGGAGTTGGTTCTGATTTTCATTAGTGGTTTGTTTTAAAAGAACTGCACACCGAAAACATATTTTACTCAACTTTTTGGTGTTTTTGGGATCCTTAGAACTGTGACTGAACTGTGACTTATTTTTTCACCTTTATTTAACTAGGCAAGTCAGTTAAGAACAAACTATTTTTTTCAATGGCGGCCTAGGAACAGTGGGAGAATGGCAGATTTGTACCTTGTCAGCTCGTGGACCTTTCGGTTACTAGTCCAACGCTCTATCCACTAGGCTACGCTGCCGCCCCATTTCTGTATTATGCTTGTCTATCAATCTACAGGTAACTCCTCATGCATGTCTACAAATCACAACTGAATGAAGCTACACTAGTTATACTAACCTACTACTTTATTATTGAATTATAAAATGGTGACAAACTATTAAAACTGACTACACATTTCACAGGTATGTGTTTTTACTCAGAGGCGTATTACAAATGTTTAGCTAAACTGCAACCCCCTTTGCATAAGTTCTTGCATGTGCTTCCAGGTGAGTTCCCTGGTGAGTTCCCTGCGTAAGGCTTTGGTCATTATGAAAATCAGTGTTCGGATTTACTCAACATCTTCAAAATCTCTACGAGAGCCACGCTGGTCCTTACTCAAGGTGAGATGTGTTAAGTTACATTCATACCTACGTTGGGTTTTGTAAGAGCACTATTATTGTTTGTTGTTTAACATTGCTCACTGATGATAATTTATACAGAGATATTTTATATTTAATTGAATGAGCATTTTGTGATCTTGTTACTGTACACTTTACATTATCCAGAGCTTTGCATTATGATTTCCTTCAGTCATTTGTGTACTTGCTGTAGACCGTGCCATGATATCAAAATGTCAGTTGGTGTTGGATGGGTGTATTTCAAGGTTCAGTTAGGGGGGATATTTGAATCTGTCTCTCTTTGTTTGTGCACCCATCTTTTTCCACAGTCACTGTCGTCAAAGTATGAGCATGGCTTTCAGAAACTCCACCTCCCTCCCTCTACCTGCGACAGAGAACCAACACGTAACCATATGCAGTCCATGCACCAACATCTCAGTGACCACCTACACTACAACATACCTGGTTAACTTCCTGATGGGTTTTCCAACCAATGGCTGAGTCCTCTGGCTGTTGGTGTCCGGGTCCGGTTTCCTGACAGAGGAGACTGAGGTTCTGAATGACCTGCTGTACTGCTTCCTCTCTCTTGTGGTCGTACTTGGCATTCCCCTCTTCAGACAACTTACCGAGTACATCTCAGTGTTCTTCTTAGGTCTCCTCTTCATCGGTCAGCCCCTGTTCCAGTGCTGTGTCTGTGTGGAGCGCTACCTGGCAGTGGTCCACCCTAATCAAGTTCCGAAAGTACAGGCCACTGCGCTACAGCGCGACCATAGCAACTCTGGTGTGGCTGGTGGCCGTCGGGAACTGTTTCTGTAGTTACTACCTATGCATATCCACCTCCCCTGCCCTCAATGTTGTTTTCGGCATACTGCAATTCGCTATGTTTACAGTCAACTCCTTCTTCTGCCTGTCCATACTCAGGGTTCTGATAAGGCCCGGCCCTGGGGATGGAGGGAGGGAGAGAGGAGGGGGAGAGAAGGAGAAGGAAGGGATGAACCCAACAAAGAAGAGAGCCTTCAACACCATTGTGGTCATGGGTAATCTTCCTATGGTAAAAAATGGCCTTTTCTGTTTACATGTGTTCCACCCAATGTCTTCTACATCACTTACTTATTTTGTGTTGCCATTGTAATCGGTGGGTTTGTGCAGCCCCTCCTCTACCTCCACAGAGCTGGGAAACTGCCATGCATCAGGCGTCCCAGAGATGGGTAACTCCATGATGGGGGGAAAGGGTGGTGATGTACCCCTTGGTTCATCATACCTATTCAGTTTAACCAATGTTACTTTTGGGTTTTTAAGTCGTCAACTGTGTGCTTTGAAGTAAATTTGTACACCAAAAATGTATTGTGATGGGAACATTTTCATTTTTGGTCTTTAATGAAATACTGTCAGCCATTTAACTATTTACTCTCAGTAATGATATAATAGTTATCCTATGGGGACAGCTAAAGAACCCTTTTTGGTTCTGGATAGCACCTTTTTTTCTAAGTGTACCTATTCAGTTTAACCAATGCTATTTTTCGGATTTCAAGTCATAGGTTATCGTTAACTGTGTGCTTTGAAGTAGATTTAACAACCCAAAAATATTGTGATGGGAAAATGTTCACTTGTGTGATCTTGAAATATTATCAGCTATGACAATGAAATACTGTCAGCTATTTAACTATTTACTCTCAGTAATGTAAGAATGCGTTAAACATTTTTTCCTCATATATAAAAGTCAGATGTTTCCAATGTATAGGCACTATGTGCACTGCCCTGGTTTGTCAGATACAGAGATCCTTAAAAAAAAAAATCTAAAACATTTTTCTTCAAACAAACAGCTAAACTCAACTGTATATAACAGTTAGCTATAAACTATGAACTGAAAACAACTCCACTATCCTCTGACTTCCCTACCAACCACACTGGCTTCGCCTGGCACAACATCCTCTATGCTTACAGCTCCTCACAAGCCACCAAACCTCCTGTTGGGGGTCCCCATCAACTTCCTGTTGGGTGTCATCATCAACTTCCTGTTGGGTGTCATCATCAACTTCCTGTTGGGTGTCATCATCAACTTCCTGTTGGGGGTCCCCATCAATGGCTGGGTGCTTTGGCTGATCGTAATCGGGGGAGGGTTGGCCTCTAAGTTCTTCTGCCTCAACCTGGCCATGTCTGAGACCCTCTGCTGCCTTAACACACCAGTCAGTCTGATAGGGTTGTACTTCGAAGACCGCCGCCTCCTTACCTTTGTCCAGTCTTCACAGGTTTTATCTGCACCGGTCGACCCCTGTTCCAGTGATGTGTTTGTGTGGAGCTCTGACTGGCGGTGGTCCACCCTGTGGTCTTCCTGAAGTACTAGCCCCTGAGATACAGGGTGGCGTGGTCGGCCATCGCTTGGCTGGTGGCGCTTGGCTCCGATGTGGCCTGTGATATGTTTCCTCCAGCCCCCTTTAATGCTTTTATAGGGTCATTCCTGCTCTTGCTGGCAGAGACACTGTACTGTTGCCTCTCTGTGCTCTGGGTTTTGAAGCATCCCAGGCCAGGAAATAGGGAGATGGAAAAGGAGTGGGGAAATGATGATGGCTTTCAAGGTCATCCTGGTCATTCTGTTGTTGAGCTACAGTACTTCTCAATGATCACTGTGTTTGACTGGTATTGTCATTTAAAATTCCAGTACATTTCCCAAAATTCCCAGGTTTTCCAAAAAATCCTGTTTGGAGGATTACGGAATTCCTGCTTATTCTCTCCTTATTCCGGGAATCTTCCAATGAAGAATTCAAGAAATCCAGTGAATTTGGGGAAAGTTACAGGAATTTTGCAACCCTATGCATATAGAGCACTATATTTTCACCACTTAATCAGCAATTTTGACATTTGCTATTTTCCACCCTGTATATCGAAGTATTTCTTTGAGTATTTCTGATCTTACTATTCCTATTGTATTCACTCTTGTGTCATGTCCCTTTGACGGTTGTTGTGTTGTTGTTGTTTATCATACTGAACAAAAGTATATACACAATATGAGTTGAAATAAAAGATTCCAGAAATATTCCATAGGCAGAAAAAGCTTATTTCTCAAAAATGTTGTGCACAAATGTGTTTACATCCCTGTTAGTGAGCATTTCTCCTTCTTTGCCAAGATAATCCTTCCACCTGACAGATGTGGCATATCAAGAAGCTGTAATTTTTAAACAATATGGATGAAATTACCCTAAAATTAAATCTGACAGTCTGCACTTTAACCACATAATCGTTGTATAATTTCAAATCCAAAGTGATGAAGTACAGAGCCACAACAACAAACAACACTGTTCCAATACTTTTGGAGCTCACTGTATTACTTGAACGCGTTACTCTCACCAAACGTGGCTTTTTTCATAGGATTATCTATGTCGAGCCGGCCCCTGTTCTAGTGCTGTATCTGTGGGGAGCACTACCTGGCCGTTGTTTGTATATTGTCTAATACAATAATTTGTACTATTTTTGTTCCCCCCAAAAAACTTGAGGAACTTTGAATATCACCGCTCTAGTGTGTAGAGGAAAACAAGCCCAATCGACTAAGCCATTATTCACGTGTCCGAAACGGGAACCTGAACTAATAATGTGGGTGGTTTTGTGTTGTTTTAGCTGCCAGTTTATTTTCTTTTGAGAACTTTTGGGTTGTTTTGGGTACCTCTTTGTGTGTATTTGTGGTTGTTTTGGGTACCTCTTTGTGTGTATTTGTGGTTGTTTTGGGTACCTCTTTGTGTGTATTTGTGGTTGTTTTGGGTACCTCTTTGTGTGTATTTGTGGTTGTTTTGGGTACCTCTTTGTGTGTATTTGTGGTTGTTTTGGGTACCTCTTTGTGTGTATTTGTGGTTGTTTTGGGTACCTCTTTGTGTGTATTTGTGGTTGTTTTGGGTACCTCTTTGTGTGTATTTGTGGTTGTTTTGGGTACCTCTTTGTGTGTATTTGTGGTTGTTTTGGGTACCTCTTTGTGTGTATTTGTGGTTGTTTTGGGTACCTCTTTGTGTGTATTTGTGGTTGCTTTTGGTACTTTTAGGTTGTTTGGGCTTGTTTTGGGTGATTAGTAGAACCCAGGGAAGGTTCAAATAACAAAGCGAAAGGAATTCAGAATCATTTTGGCTCTCATGCTGTCTATGGCAGTAAACTATATCGCATTACTATTGGTTTTCCTCCTGAAACATAATTTGCCTTCTATGGACTACTTCAGACATCAGTATGTATGTTAGTTAGCATCAACATAACTATGATCTGTGGGTTGGTACAGAACCTCATCTACCTCCACAGAGCTGGGAAACTACCCGGCTGCCTAAGGGGTCACAGAGATGCAAACTGATATAACACACGCCCTCTCTATCCCTCTCTCCGTCTCCATTCCAGTTGCTAAAATCACAATTCCACATATTATCACAGAGGGATGAACAAACACATACTGTACCCTGGCCCACGTGTTCAGGCTGTTGATGGATTTGCCTAATAGACATGTGATTCCTCTCCGTCAGAAAGATGTAAAGTAAATGTGACACACCTCACAGGAGAGACAGCTTTCCACAACACAGGTATGACACATTTTGGTCTTGTTGATATCATGATATTAGGCTATATGTTGTAATATGAATAGTTTATTTGTGGTACATGACTTGTGATTTAGTACACCCTGTTGAAGAGAAACTCATCTTGCGTACGTAGACTGTTTTTTGTACAATATCTACTTAAGCTTACTGTATGATGCTATGTTTATAATGTAACATTTTGTGCTGATAGCGGTTATATACAATCATTTGAATATTATTACATTACTATTGTTACAAACTGCCAAAGATGAACTATTCTCATGTGTGGATTGTGTCTAGTATATGTCTATGCAACATACGAGTGTACAAAACATATATATTAGGAATTTGTTCCTAATTTTTGGTATTCTCAGTGTATGTACATTTTGTTTGTAGTTGAAAAGTTCTAAAACCATTTATTGATAAGATGGGTCAAACTATAGTAGTAATTAAATCATAATGTTGTACATTTGAGAAAGATTACAGATAGAGAAAGGGATGCTGTTGGCTCTTAGCAACTTGAATCAGGGATACATGGGTCATCAGCCCAGAAACAATGGATCTCAGACATTGAGGACAGACATTGATCTACATATGGTTCATAAACGAGTACATGTGAGAAACCTGAATCCCTTTGTCAGTTGCAAGGATCCCCTGTCCGGCAGAAAAAAAATATCCACTTCAAAAAAGGGTACAGTCATTGGGGTCAGACATTAATAACATGTTTCCCTCTTCCCTCAGAACAGTTGCAAACAGAATAATAAGAAAATGAACTCCACCCAGATCAGTTCTGACCTTCTCCAGCCAACCAACGGCACTCAAGAGTTGAGCCTGTTGAATTGTCTGGGCTCCCCCAGCTTTACAGGTAGCGTTGTTGTCATGATGATAGACTTCACCTTCGGTGTGCCAGCCAATGGCTGGTCTCTCTGGCTCATCTCTAGCGGCGGGTGGAGTCTCATCGAGTCCGAAATCTTCACTCTGAATCTGGTCTCCATGGAGATGGCCAGCACTCTCTTCTTCATGTTGTCGATACTCAACATTTTCACACTGCATAACCTGTCCTTGGAATTGGCTTTTAATTTCATGTATGGTGTGGTCTTTGCAGCCAGGCCCCTGTTCCAGTGCTGTGTCTGTGTGGAACGCTACCTGGCGGTGGTCCACCCTGTGGTCTTCCTGAAGTACAAACCCCTGAGATACAGGGTGGGATGTTGTGGTGTAGTCTGGTTTTTAGTTCTGGTGTTCGGTGCGATCAACTACATAATATTATCTATATATAATAACTTGGGCATATTCCTCCCCATACTGTCAGTGGACTTGTTCTGCAGTCTCTCCATCCTCAGGGTTCTTAAGAAGCCCGGCCCGGGAGATGGAGGGAAGGAGAAAGAGGGGGGAAACCTGCAGAAGAAGAGAGCTTTCAGGATCGTCTCCATCATGCTGGTGATGCTGCTTGTCAACTATGTACCAACGATCATCATGGCACCAATGGTGCATCTGTTTTCAGAAAAGGAAAACCTGTGTGAAATAGCGCCACCCCTTGTCTTCTTCTCCATTATGGGCAGTTCTGTCCAGGCCCTCCTCTTCCTCCGCAGGGCTGGGAAGTTGCCATGTCTCTGTGCAGGCAGGGGTAGCGGGGAGAACAACTAGGATTGTATAAATGTAGACTTAGCATATTTGGCCAAATTCCACAGAATGACCCAATCGAGAGCCTTATCTTCTCAGCACTTGTTATCACGCTACTATCACATTGAGTGAAGCAAACGTGCATGTGTTCTGAGTGGGTACACACAAGTGCTGCCTCTTACATCGTGCCAACTCTGTAATATCTGTGGTTCCCACTGCTGCTCATATCACTGAATCTACTTAACGTAAACAGCAGGAAACAGATGTAACTTTAACAGTAGCATTTTTCTGGGGATAACTACAGGGGAATAACATGATTATATGTGAAGTTATGTAATTCATTATGATTGTAGAACATTATAATAATCACTTGATTATATGTAGTGATACTGGTGTTTGATAAGATGGCTATACTTTATTAACTGGTTTTGTTATCATTGTTTTATAATTTATGTTAAATGATTTGACAGTTTAAGTCTATACAATCTAAATGAATAATTTCCTCACTACATAATGTCTTCTTTATCATGTGTAATGTCATTATTCATGGTTGAACTACTCATGTCATGCTGATGTTTGGTGTATGTTTGATAATGATTACATTAAATTGTGAGCTAGAGAAAGATCTAGAATCTTTCTCTTTTTGGAGCCTTTCTTCCTCAAGTTTCTTGTATGTTATTGTAGTAGTAATGTCAAGCACAGTATAATTTAATAATACTGTGTTAAATATCACTGCCCTTTAGGCTACAGTATATGATTACTAACAATACTGAATGATGACACGTGTATTTCAGGGTTAATATAGCATGAATTATTAACTAATACGCCTATTTACACACTTGTTTAAGTACTTCACTTGAATCTATTGCATGAGGATACTGTATCTTTACAAACACACTCACACACAGGAGTTTTTTTCTAGCAGTGATTTGCTTATCTGGCATCAATCTTTACTCAGTCAGAGAGATGCCAAATGTACACCTCTCACTCAGAGGCGATGGGAAAAGTTAGTTGAGGTGTGGCTTGATTGAACAATATTAAGCGTTAAACGTGCGGCTATTGGTTGAAATTGCGAGCCGTCTTTGTACTGCGGCGATTCGTTTTATGCGAAAATATTGCAATGATTTCACTGTTTTAATGAGGAAATCAGTGACTGGCTAAATTTGAAAGCTCTCGCATAGTAATATTGTGGGTTACTGAGCAGCTAAATGGAAAAGGTTAGGTTTTCAGGTGTGTTTTGTTATACCTTCAGACATATCATCCACAGCATGTTGGTGGGGCCTTAACTGGGGAGAACGGGCTCATAGTAACGGCTCCAGTGGAATAGGTGGAACGGTATCAAACACATCAAACACATGGTTTCCATTGGCTCCGTTCCAGCCATTATTATGATCCGTCTTCCCCTCAGCATCCTCCTGTGACATCGTTACTATATTTGTCTGTACACAACGATCCTGAATTGCTGATTGGTTAAAACCGTATACATGTATGCAACATGATGGTTTTATGAATGAATGTGTGAAGACAAAGATCAGCCTCAATACCTGTCTATATCAGTCTGGATGAGCCCCACAACTATTCCTGCTGTTATTCTTCTCCATTCAAAGTATTGTAGTAGTAGTACTAAGAATCACAGGTAGATGGCGCCTAACATCACACAACAAAACAGCAAGTTGTACCTCATCACTCAAAGTAAAAACAACTGAAAACTCCTGACTGTAGGCCTATATTGTCTAATTCCACTGGGTTTGGTACACGACAAGCCCTTTTCGCAGATGCAGTCGGGGAGTGATGGCAGCCCTTTAGTCACCGCACATTAGCCTAATAATATCAGCCTGACAGGTTGGCAGAAGGGAAAAATATATTTGCATGGGATCGATTACACAGTGCTCTCTGCCGAGTAGGCCAAAATGCAGTGTGCTTTAGTCCTTTTGCCTAATGAGTAGTTCCTCCCTTTGCCTAATGGGTCAGTCCTCCCTTTGCCTAATGGGTCAGTCCTCACTTTGCCTAATGGGTCAGTCCTCACTTTGCCTAAAGGGTCAGTCCTGCCTTTGCCTAATGGGTCAGTCCTGCCTTTGCCTAAAGGGCCAGTCCTCATTTTGCCTAATGGGTCAGTCCTGCCTTTGCCTAAAGGGCCAGTCCTCCCTTTGCCTAATGGGTCAGTCCTCCCTTTGCCTAATGGGTCAGTCCTCCCGTTGCCTAATGGGTCAGTCCTCTCTTTGCCTAATAAGTCAGTCCTCACTTTGCCTAATGGGTCAGTCCTCCTTTTGTCTAATGAGTCAGTGTTCCTTTTGCCTAATGAGTCAGTCCTCTCTTTGCCTAATGAGTCAGTCCTCTCTTTTGCCTAATGAGTCAGTCCTCCCGGGAAGCCATGAACAAACACACACCATTCTCTAAATGACTTCACATTTTGTTATTAAGTTCATGCAGTTTTATGCTCCCAAATGACTTCATATATTTGTCAGTAAGTTCATGCAGTTTTATCTTGTCAAAAAAAATGAAAGTTGCGTGATATTTCCACTTACCTGTGCTCTTGTCGATCAACACAAACGTTTTTTAAGTGCATATTTGGGTTATTCAGGTCTAGTTAGATTCAGCACCTTCTAGCTATTGTCATAATGTCATAGCAGCTTAAAAACCGGTGACAGCGTAAGAGAACACACCCGTGAGACATGCTGTAGGCCTACTTGCTGTGTCAACCAGGTTTCTTACGTAGACAATGTGTATGAATAAAACCACTAATGTTGCCGTATTCCACATTAAAACAAATCCAGCCTACTTTCAAATAAACACTTGAAATTGTCAGTCAACGTCAGTTGATCTGCTGCACCACATTCACGCACAACGCACGTCACTCACGTCACTCACATCACTCACATCACTCACGTCACTCACGTCACTCACATCACTCACATCACTCACGTCACTCACGTCACTCACATCACTCACATCACTCACATCACTCACGTCACTCACGTCACTCACATCACTCACATCACTCACGTCACTCACGTCACTCACATCACTCACATCACTCACATCACTCACGTCACTCACGTCACTCACATCACTCACATCACTCACAGCTGCTGAGCTAACAATCCTCTCCTTCTAACTGTGTCTGTATGGTGTCTGTATGGTGTCTGTATGGTGTCTGTATGGTATGGTGTCTGTATGGTGTCTGTATGGTGTATGTGTGGTGTCTGTATGGTGTCTGTATGGTGTCTGTGTGGTGTCTGTATGGTGTCTGTATGGTGTCTGTATGGTGTCTGTGTGGTGTCTGTGTGGTGTCTGTATGGTGTATGTATGGTGTCTGTATGGTGTCTGTATGGTGTCTGTGTGGTGTCTGTGTGGTGTCTGTGTGGTGTCTGTATGGTGTCTGTGTGGCTACTAGAATTCTTCAAAGACTTACAAATCATTAACTCTTTATTTACACACTCAAGGAATAGTTTACAGTTACAGCACTTAGACTTTATGTTTAATAGCATAACCTTGAGGCGGATCTTGAAGGGGACTTGAATAGGAGAACCAGTAAGACGGGTGATAAGATCTGTCTCCCTACATGTAAGTATTACCTCAATTACCTCGACTAACCTGTGCCCCCGCACATTGACTCTGAACCGGTACCCCCTGTATATAGCCCCTCTATTGTTATTTACTAATGCTCTTTAATTATTTGTTTTTCTTATCTCTTACTTTTTGGGGGGAATTTTCTTAAAACTGCATTGTTGGTTAAGGGCTCATAAGTAAGCATTTCACTGTAAGGTCTCCTGTTGTATTCCACGCATGTGACAAATACAATTTGATTTGATTACATTTTTGAAGCTCTGTGTACTTTTCCTCCAAGACAGGACACCGTTGTAGTTGAATGTGCTCGGAACCACAAAAGCCTTACCTCTCGTGATAACATTTAACAGGTGTGGCCTGTGTCTCGCGTGCCTAATGATATGTTATTAGACTACACCGCCCGCCACTCTCTCACTCAAGAGTAAACACATGTAATACGGTTGTGTGCGTCAAAGGGCCTCCATCTCTGGGGAAATGCTACCTCAGTTATGGGAGTTTAGGCGAGAGAGTAAAGAGAGGTACTGCTTGAACATTGCCATGAGTTAATCCTTACAAATCCTTTAAAGGATGTCAGACAGGTGTGGAAAAAGAGAGAGAGAGAGGCAGAGAGAGAGAGAGAGGCAGAGAGAGAGAGGCAGAGAGAGAGAAAGGCAGAGAGAGAGGCAGAGAGAGAGAGAGAGGCAGAGAGAGAGAGCGAGGCAGAGAGAGAGAGAGAGAGAGGCAGAGAGAGAGAGAGAGGCAGAGAGAGACAGAGGCAGAGAGAGAGAGAGGCAGAGAGAGAGAGGCAGAGAGAGAGAGAGCAAGAGAGAGAGAGGCAGAGAGAGGGAGCAAGAGAGGGAGAGAGAGAGAGAGAGGGAGAATTACATGCATACCTGAACCTGGTTGGCACACCTGTCTGGCTGGTTGGATTGGCTGAGGGAGGGAGGGAGGAACCAACTGTAAAGTCTGCAGTTACTCCATCATGATGACAACAACCTCAGTCTAACTCTGGATACCTGTTGAGAGCAGTGAGGAAAAGACAGAAAGTGAGAAAAGGGAAAAAGTGTGTAACAAGGAACATCTATAGAGAGATAGAGGAGGGAAAGACTGACAGAAGACAGAACACTGGACATTATCCACTTGGAAGTCTCAAGGACCACAGAACAGGTACTAGGTCCATCTCAAAATGATAAAGTCCTAGCTAATAAGCAAGTGTTTTGCATATATTTTCATGTGGGCCAGTGCATTGTGTGTGTGTGTGTTTCTCCAATACTAGCCTATTGTACACCTGTCACATGATGGATCACGAGTGGGTTTGCCAGTGGTGCTTAGTTTGCAGAATTGCTACACTTCATCAGACTTGGTATGATAATATTATATTGGAGCTAGCTCATTTCCATTCTCTAAATATACACCAGGAGGAGCCATGTGAATCTGTGAAGAAAGCCTAAGCATATGTAAATGTGTGGAAAGTCTCAGGTGGAGACCCGAACTAAGTCCTGATAAATGTAGAAATACTGAGACTAGAAAGGCTTAGCTACTTTGCATGTGTCTCCTTCAATATCTAACTACATTAGGCCTCAACATAGATGTCACTTAAATATCTAGCTAACAATAGCTAGCAGTAGAGTAGACTCAAAAACACGGACTATTTCCCTAGTACTATTCCTCAGTAGGCCTAGCTCCTTCTAGCCAGCTAGCTACTTCTCCCGTAGGTAGCTAACTACAGTATATAGGCAGGGCTCCGAAATGAAGCGTGTCCTGTTGTCCCGGTGATGATAAAATGTCTGGAATGTCTGGGAAGATTCTAACAGACTCTGGGACAGTTCTGGGAGGATAGATCCAAATTCATACAACTACTGTACATACAAAACGCGTCATAATAATACGCTGTTAAAGCTGATGCAAGAGATTAGAACGTTTAGCTTAAAATGTTGATAAGCTGTTACTTCTGCACATTTTAAGCGCAGCGATGCGCACTCAGCAGGAGGTTTGTGCCAATGTTCCAAAATGCAGTTCATGGGAACACACCGTTCTAAAGAGCTACATTCAGGCTACACAAAATAGATGTACATTGACCCACTGTTGACCTTTTTACAGGCCATTTTTTAATTTGAATTTCTGGCTCAGACCCATTTATCTATTTCAGTAGTAGGCTACTCTTATTAGCAAATGAAATTACTGTGAATGACCTAGGTTCTCGAGTAGTCCCATGTTGGCATATCAAACGTTAAACAAAATATGTAGACTATTTTAATTTGGGATGGTTCATCTTAATTTTGGGGCGATTTAAATTGCACTTCGGAATGATTCTGGGATGGTGATAAAAACAGTTAGTCTCATTGGCCAGAAAAGTGAAGTCAACCGATTTACTTCAATACTGACTGTCTAATTATAATAGGCTAGTAGTGATTGATTACTAGTAGAATAACACTGTCTTGATATACTGGACTCTTGATGGACTCTCCTCTCTCTCTTTACATTTCAATCTTGCAGCCTGCAGCCACACACTAATAGATGTTTATACTCCCGTTGGAAATACAATTATTTTAGAGCAAAGTGACTTCTATATGTGACCATGTCACAATATTGTTTTCTGAAGAAAAAAATGTCCGTCTTAACCATTCACTGTCAATCACTTCTTTAGTTCAGATTAATCATTTGGTGTGATGAACCAATAACAAAGGGAGAAATGCAGAGAACAAGGTAAATACATCTTAGCTGTTGTAGACTATTTAGATTGTCATTAAGGAGAGATGTCTATTGCAAAAATATGTCAAATCCACTCTTGCTGCGAAAAAAAAGGACTTCCGACTTCAGTGCTTTCAAATGAGTTCCGACATTGAGCGCGGGCTCCTGTGGTCGGATAAAAGCAAATAATAATAAATAAAAAATAACGTAATTTTTATTTTAAAAGATTTGCCTCTTGGGCCCCCTATAGTCTCGGTCCTAGGTCCTGACTCACAATTGATCAGTCACATTAATTTATTATGCAGTTTATTTGAATGTTAATAATCAGTTTCCCAATCAAGGCAGGGCCAGCCACATACCTCTTCTCCTCCCCCATCTGATGATTAGCAGAGCAGCAGCAGGCTGTCTACACTCATTGAGAGCGGGCTCCTGAGTCTTCCTGTGGTTGGCGGTTGCGGTAAAAAATATAAAATTTATACCACATACAGTATACTGTACATTTAATATATAACCCTTAAACTCAACTCTGGATCTCAAAGCCAGTTCCACTGCATTTGTTCATTGTTCCCATCTAATCAGGGACTGATTGTGGCTGGATCCGGCGCCGACAGAGATGGCCGCCTCGCTTCGCGTTCTTAGGAAACTATGCAGTATTTCATTTTTTTATATATTATTTCTTACACTGTTACCCCAGGAAATACATACAGCCGGGAGGAACTATTGGATATAAGAGCAACGCCAACTTACCTACATTACGACCAGGAATACAACTTTCCCGAAGCGGATCCTCTGTTTGGTCCACAACCCAGGACAATGGGCCACAGAAGGGGCAGACGGAGCGGTCTTCTGGTCAGGCTCCGTAGACAGGCACATCGCCCACCACTCCCGAGCATACTACTCGCCAATGTCCAGTCTCTTGACAACAAGGTAGACGAAATCCGAGCAAGGGTTGCCTTCCAGAGAGACATCAGAGATTGTAACATTCTCTGTTTCACGGAAACATGGCTCACTCGGGATACGTTATCAGAGTCGGTACAGCCACCTGGTTTCTTCATGTAGCACGCCGACAGAAACAAATATCTCTCTGGTAAGAAGAAGGGCGGAGGTGTATGCCTTATGATTAACGAGTCGTGGTGCGATCATAACAACATACAGGAACTCAAGTCATTTTGTTCACCTTACCTAGAATTCCTTACAATCAAATGCCAACCGCATTATCTACCAAGAGAATTGTCTTCGATTATAATCACAGTCATGTATATCCACCCAAGCAGACACCTCGACGGCCCTGAAAGAACTTAATTGGACTCTATGTAAACTGGAAACCACATATCCTGAGGTTGCATTTACTGTAGCTGGGGATTTTAACAAGGCTAATCTGAAAACAAGGCTCCCTAAATTTGATCAGCATATTGAATGCGCGACCAGGGCAGGATCATTGTTATTCTAACTTCCGCGACGCAAACAGAGCTCTCCCTCGCCCTCCTTTCGGAAAATCTGACCACGACTCCATTTTGTTGCTCCCAGCCTATAGACAGAAACTAAAACAGGAAACGCCCGTGCTCAGGTCTGTTCAATGCTGGTCCGACCAATCTGATTCCACGCTTCAACATTGCTTTGATCACATGGACTGGGATATGTTCCGGATAGCGTTGGACAATAACATTGATGTATACACTGATTCGGTGAGCGAGTTTATTAGCAAGTGCATCGGTGATGTTGTACCCACAGCGACTATTAAAACCTTCCCCAACCAGAAACCGTGAATTGATGGCAGCATTCGCACAAAACTGAAAGTGCAAACCACTGCTTTTAATCAGGGCAAGGCGACCAAAAACATGACCAAATACAAACAGTGTAGCTATTCCCTCCACAAGGCAGTCAAAGAAGCTAAGCGTCAGTATAGAGACAAAGTAGAGTCACAATTCAACGGCTCAGAGACGAGAGGTATGTGGCAGGGTCTACAGTCAATCACGGACTACAAAAAGAAAACCAGCCCCGTCGCGGACCCCGATGTCTTGCTCCCAGACAAACTTAACAACTTCTTTGCTCGCTTTGAGGACAATACAGTGCCACCGACACGGCCCGCTACCAAAACCTGCGGGCTCTCCTTCACCGCAGCCAACGTGAGTAAAACATTTAAACGTGTTAACTCTCACAAGGCTGCCAGACCAGACAGCATCCCTAGCCGCGTCCTCAGAGCATGCGCAGACCAGCTGGCTGGTGTGTTTACGGACATATTAAATCAATCCTTATCCAAATTTGCTGTTCCCACATGCTTCAAGAGGGCCACCATTGTTTCTGTTCCCAAGAAAGCTAAGGTAACTGAGCTAAACCACTATTGCCCCGTAGCACTCACTCCTGTCATCATGAAGTGCTTTGAAAGATTAGTCAAGGATTATATGTGTGTGTGTGTGTGTGTATGTGTGTGTGTATGTGTGTGTGTGTTTGTGTGCGTGCATATGGATAATTTACATGTGGCCACCCTAGTATGGCTACTGACGTCAACCATAAACAAATGAAAGATAATTATAAGTACTAAGGCCATGGCATATCCTGGGTGGTCATGACTTAGGCTGGGTGGCCATGACATAGCCTGGGTGGTGGTGACATAGCCTGGGCGGTGGTGACATAAGCTGGGTGGTCATGACATAGCCTGGGTGGTTTTGACATAGCATGTGTGGTAATGACATAGTCTAGGTAGTGATTTGTGAAAGTAACATTGTGTGAGCCCCAAATAGCAGTTTAGGTTACAGAGTGCAAACGAGTAAGTAAGAATTACTAGCAGTCTTATTTGGTGTTTTAAACATATTTCCTAATTATATGTTTAAAGATGTTTCCTGTCAGGCACAGCCTGTGGCCCAACAACAGCCTGAAAGCCTATTGGTCCTTGCTTTCTCCAACCAGACCAGGTTGTTTTTACCATATTGCAATAGGCTACAGTATCAGCGCTGGTTGAGATCGCCTCTGTGCTGCCGGTCCTACTTCATTCCACCCCCTGTCTGATCTGACAGATGCAGGCCTACTGTGTGCAACTAGGGTAAACATCATTCAAGGTGCACAGACCACATTCTTCTACATTATCTCACAGACAGCCATGCTTGACTGAGACAAATGTTCCTCTGTGGAGGACACAGTGTGTGTGTGTGTGTGTGTGTGTGTGTGTGTGTGTGTGTGTGTGTGTGTGTGTGTGTGTGTGTGTGTGTGTGTGTGTGTGTGTGTGTGTGTGTGTGTGTGTGTGTGTGTGTGTGTGTGTGTGTGTGTGTGTGTGTGTGTGTGTGTGTGTGTGTGTGTGTGTGTGTGTGTGTGTGTGTGTGTGTGCTTGCATGTGTGTGTGTGTGTGTGTGATGTAATACAGTGCTGACAGACATTACCTAAACTAAAGGGACATTTACACACACTCTCAATCCAGCTAATACCTGGGAGCTCCTGTCCCCTAGCTGCAGAGATCCAGATACGTAAGTAGCCCTACCAGCCAGCCCTAACGTCTCACCAGCTCCAGCCCCAGCCAGGCTCCCTCTGGGCTGGGCAGATTCCTCTCAACAAACGTTTTAATGACACCTAACTCTTGTGTTCTGTTGCCCCCTAGCTGCAGAGCTCCAGACCAGTAGCCCTACCATCTCCCCAGCAGAGGTCCAGACCAGTAGCCCTACCAGCCAGCCCTACCGTCTCCCCAGCAGAGGTCCAGACCAGTAGCCCTACCAGCCAGCCCTACTGTCTCCCCAGCAGAGGTCCAGACCAGTAGCCCTACCAGCCAGCCCTACCGTCTCCCCAGCAGAGGTCCAGACCACTAGCTCTACCATTTTCCCCAGCATGGCTTTCTCCGGGCCGGGATTCCTCTCTGAGGATCAGTTCATCTGTTCTATCTGCCTGGATGTGTTCACCAACCCAGTCTCCACACCCTGTGGTCACAGCTACTGTCTGGACTGCATCTCCACCTACTGGGATGGTTTGTATTGTGGCTTTGTATATACTGTAGACTACCTGAAATATACATGTTTACATAGGCCTATATACCGTATATTACCTGAAACATAAATCTACATACGCCTATATACTGTACACTACCTGAAATATAAATCTTTACATAGGCCTATATACTGTAGACTACCTGAAATATAAATGTTTACATAGGCCTATATACTGTATATTACCTGAAATATACATGTTTACATAGGCCTATATACTGTAACCTACCTGAAATATAAATGTACATTTGTTTGTATGTTTACATAGGCCTATATACTGTATATTACCTGAAACATAAATGTACATAGACCTATATACTGTATATTGCCTGAAACATAAATCTACATAGGCCTATAGACCCTACACAACTTGAAATATAAATGTACATAGGCCTATATACTGTACACTACCTGAAATATAAATGTAGGTTTGTTTGTATGTGTACATGGGCCCAATACATGCAACAACTTACATCCATGCGACCTTATTGGTTGTTTTCTATTAGTAGGCCTATTTCATCACATCCCCATTCAGAGATCAATTGTATTCCGCCATGTGAATTAATGAAATGAAGTGTAACTTGTTGTTGAAGGAGGAGGAGGGAAGACGTGTGTGTGCCCGCTGTGTAAGGAGAGCTTCAGGAAGAGGCCGGACCTTCACATCAACCGCACCCTGAAGGAGATCACCGAGCAGTTTAAGAAGATGGCGGACGGATTGGACTGGGGGGCCATGGTGATTGAAGGAGGGATTGAGAGTCAAGGTTGGGGTGGCGGTGGAAATGAGGGGGTGTCATACGGGGTTGAGCGTCCTCCGGTCCCTCCAAGACCCCCAGGGATGGGTGTGATGCCTGGGGATTTGTTGTTGGAGATGAAGACCAGGTTCCAACGACCTTCGAAATCCAGAACCCCTCCGCCCGTCCTCCACCCCCACCCGCCCACACCCTTCTCCTCCAACACCACCACCCTCTCGCCCCCCGCCCCTCCTGTTGCCCCACGCAGATACACCCTGAGCGGGCCGGCTGATTCCTCTGGCGACGCGCCTCTCTGTCCCGAACACCAGAGGGGGCTGGAGTTCTTCTGCCGGACGGACCAGACGTGTGGGTGTGCCGTGTGCATGGAGGGAGAGCACCATGGACACCAGGTTATACCAGCCAAGAGAGAGTGGCTCATTAAGAAGGTAGGGAGAGGGACAGCGGTGGAGGAGCACGTGTGTGAACTAATTCTGATGGAGATGTAGGATACTTCAATTGCAATGCTACTACTGTAGATTTGATTACATTCATGAAGTGATATGAAAACATACTGTATTAACCAAAGCTATATAGTCAGTTTAATCAACTCTACACAAAAGAGCCTGGGTGTTTGAAACATTTTTCAAATTGTATTAATCACATGCTTCGAGGTAGAGGTAGATATGTACATACTAGGAATAAGGAATAAGTACATTGCAGTATGTTGACTCTGGTCTGTTTCTGTATGCAGTCTCAGTTGGAAATCACAGAGGCGGAGCTGAGGGACATGATCACACAGAGAGAAAAGAAGGTGGAGGACATCAGGACATCACTGGAGGACATACAGGTGGGTGTCTGGAACACACACACACAGACACACACACACACACACACAGTACACACACACAGTACACACACACACAGTACACACACACACACAGTACACACACACAGAACACACACACACACACAGTACACACACACAGAACACACACACAGACACAGAACACACACACAGTCACAGTACACACACACAAAACACACAAAACACACAGTACACACCCACCCAGCACACACACAGTACACACACACAGAACACAGTACACTGAACACAGTACACAGAACACAGACACAGTACACACATACAGAACACACGTACAGGCACAGTACACACACACAGAACACACACACAGTACACACAAAGAGACACAGTACACAGTACACACATACAGAACACACATACAGACACAGAACACACACACAGACACAGTACACACAAAGAGACACAGTACACAGTACACACATACAGAACACACATACAGACACAGTACACACACACAGACACAGAACACACACAGACACAGCACACTGTACACACAGAACACACAAACAGACACAGTACACACATACAGAACACACACACACAGACACAGTACACAAACACACAGACACAGTACACAGAACACACACACAGACACAGTACACACACAGAGAACACAGACACCGTACACACACACAGAACACACACACACACATAACACACACACAGACGTAGTACACACACACACAGAGCGTACTGTGCGTATAATTCTCTCTCTCTCTCTCCCTCCCTCTCTCCCTCCCTCCCTCCCCTCTTTGTCTTTCCTTCCTCTCTCCCTGCCCTCTCTCTCCCCCTCTCTCCCCAGGCGTGTGCGGAGCATGAGACAGCGGGCAGCATGCATGTGTTCTCTGCCCTGGTGAGCTCTGTGGAGAGGAGCCAGGCAGAGCTGTTGGAGGTGATAGAGATGTCACAGCGGGCTGCACAGCACCGAGGACAGACCCTCATCAGAGACCTAGAGCAGGTCTCTTTTTATTCATTCATTTTATTTTACTGAATGGTTTATTTCAGAGAGAATGGTTTATTTCATCAAGAGGACAATAATATCAATAGCAGCGAAAGCAGTTATTTTATACAATGTACAATCCAAGAACTAGACATCGACACAATCTTATTAAAACTTAAATCTCACGAAATGTGATGCATTGTACTAGATCTGGCTAAACAGCTAATTTACATCTTCAGTAGGTGATCAATAAAATAAATTAATGCTGCTATCTCTTTTTCTACTGATATTGGTGATTGTTGTCTTTGTCACTGTGTTGCTGCAATGGTTGACAAACCAATTTCCCTCTGGGATTATTAATAATAAAGTATTTATTCTCTTTTCTTTCCTATCATAGGAGATCTCTGAGCTGAGGAAGAGAAGCGCCACCCTCACCCAGCTAGCCCAGTCTGACGACTACGTACTTTTCTTTAAGGTTAGAGACTCTTTCTGTTCATCACATCTTTTTTTCTTTATTGATCCTTTTCAACAATTTCTACCTTCTTTTAAACCATTTTTTCCTTCGGTTATCTTAGTTACAGGGTAAGAGGTACTTTTCCTTTCATTCTCTTCATTTAAAATGATCTTCCTACTTGTTTTTTCTAATTAATGTATTCCTCCATTCTCTTTATTCCTCTTCTCAGACATTCTCCACCCCGCCTCAGACCAGGGATTGGTCGGATGCTGTTGTGACCTCTGACCTCACCTCAGGGGCGGTGCTTCTGACTGTCAATCAAATGGTGGAGCGGTTTCGGGAGGACCTCAAGAGACTGCCGGAGATCTGTGAGTTATGGCTGACCGTTGTAGAACTCCTATACATTCTATCTATGAGTACTATCAGTTTCCCAGTGGCCAAAACTGGTTGAAATTACATCAAGATTTCACCACTTTTGCTCGCTGGGTTGTTGCACGTGACACACAGAGAATATCACCAATACTGTAGTGTTGAGACGGTCTAATTTTACTTTATGAGCACTACTAGGCTACAATACTGTAGTGTTGAGACGGTCTAACTTTAATATATGAACACGACTAGACTACAATACTGTAGTGTTGAGACGGTCTAACTCTACTTTATGAACACGACTAGACTACAATACTGTAGTGTTGAGACGGTCTAACTTTAATATATGAACACGACTAGACTACAATACTGTAGTGTTGAGACGGTCTAACTTTACTTTATGAACACGACTAGACTACAATACTGTAGTGTTGAGATGGTCTAACTTTACTTCATGAACACTACTAGGCTACAATACTGTGACTGTCTAACTTTACTTTACGAACACGACTAGACTACAATACTGTAGTGTTGAGACGGTCTAACTCTACTTTATGAACACGACTAGACTACAATACTGTAGTGTTGAGACGGTCTAACTCTACTTTATGAACACGACTAGACTACAATACTGTAGTGTTGAGATGGTCTAACTTTACTTTATGAGCACTACTAGACTACAATACTGTAGTGTTGAGACGGTCTAACTCTACTTTATGAACACGACTAGACTACAATACTGTAGTGTTGAGACGGTCTAACTCTACTTTATGAACACGACTAGACTACAATACTGTAGTGTTGAGACGGTCTAACTTTACTTTATGAGCACTACTAGGCTACAATACTGTAGTGTTGTGACTGTCTAACTTTACTTCATGAACACTACTAGGCTACAATACTGTGAATGTCTAACTTTACTTTATGAACACTACTAGGCTACAATACTGTGAATGTCTAACTTTACTTTATGAACACGACTAGACTACAATACTGTAGTGTTGAGATGGTCTAACTTTACTTTATGAGCACTACTAGGCTACAATACTGTAGTGTTGTGACTGTCTAACTTTACTTCATGAACACAACTAGGCTACAATACTGTGACTGTCTAACTTTACTTTACGAACACGACTAGACTACAATACTGTAGTGTTGAGACGGTCTAACTTTACTTCAAGAACACTACTACAATACTGTAGTGTTGAGACGGTCTAACTCTACTTTATGAACACGACTAGACTACAATACTGTAGTGTTGAGATGGTCTAACTTTACTTTATGAGCACTACTAGGCTACAATACGGTAGTGTTGTGACTGTCTAACTTTACTTCATGAACACTACTAGGCTACAATACTGTGAATGTCTAACTTTACTTTATGAACACTACTAGGCTACAATACTGTGAATGTCTAACTTTACTTTATGAACACTACTAGGCTACAATACTGTAGTGTTGAGACGGTCTAACTTTACTTTATGAACACGACTAGGCTACAATACTGTAGTGTTGTGACTGTCTAACTTTACTTCATGAGCACTACTAGGCTACAATACTGTAGTGTTGTGACTGTCTAACTTTACTTTATGAACACGACTAGGCTACAATACTGTGAATGTCTAACTTTACTTAATGAACACGACTAGACTACAATACTGTAGTGTTATGACTGTCTAACTTTACTTCATGAACACTACTAGGCTACAATACTGTGAATGTCTAACTTTACTTTATGAACACTACTAGGTTACAATACTGTGAATGTCTAACTTTACTTTATGAACACTACTAGACTACAATACTGTAGTGTTGTGACTGTCTAACTTTACTTCATGAGCACTACTAGGCTACAATACTGTAGTGTTGTGACTGTCTAACTTTACTTTATGAACACGACTAGGCTACAATACTGTGAATGTCTAACTTTACTTCATGAACACGACTAGACTACAATACTGTAGTGTTATGACTGTCTAACTTTACTTCATGAACACTACTAGGCTACAATACTGTGAATGTCTAACTTTACTTTATGAACACTACTAGGCTACAATACTGTAGTGTTGTGACTGTCTAACTTTACTTCATGAGCACTACTAGGCTACAATACTGTAGTGTTGTGACTGTCTAACTTTACTTTATGACCACTACTACAATACTGTAGTGTTGAGATGGTCTAACTTTACTTTATGAACACGACTAGGCTACAATACTGTAGTGTTGTGACGGTCTAATTTTACTTTATGAGCACTACTAGGCTACAATACTGTTGTGTTGAGACGGTCTAACTTTACTTTATGAACACGACTAGGCTACAATACTGTAGTGTTGAGACGGTCTAACTTTACTTTATGAACACTACTAGGCTACAATACAATATGTAGAGGATGATGTAGACCATCAATTCTCAACTGGTGGGTCGTGACCCAAATTTAGGTTGCACGCGGTTTTGAATGGGTTGTGTGTGTGTCAGTAAAATAAATAAAAAATGTAATAAATAAATACTCCAGTCTGAACTTAAACAATTTAAACCAGGTAGAAAGCGTGAATAAATGATAATGAACTTACTTTTTTTTTTTTATAATTTAATCTCCGAACAATTAGTCTTCAATCACAGTATTTTCAATATAAAGCTATTAGCAGCAATATTTTGGTTGATTTTGTTGTCTCAAACCAGTGAGTTTATTAACAATCTTCATCAACAATATGGGCAAAATGTATTTATTGACAATGAAAGAGGTGGGAATGTTGTTCCCTTGTCATATAATTGCTATATTTAAAATCAATACAGCATTAAAAATAGTTTTTCAGATTATATTTTGCCGATTATTTTTCCCAATGCAAATATTATGTCGTGACTGAGACAACCTGGTTAATTTTGGGTCCCAAGGCAAAACCAGTTGAGAACCTATAGACCCATACACTGCATTGTCTTTTGTTGGCCAGGTCTGCGTCCTCAACCTCAAACAGAACAATCCGTGGGGAGATATATTCCAAGTAAGGTTTACACGCTCAAATTACCATCCCATCTGTATCTTTTAATTTTAATTATGATCTAATATGTGTCTGATATTGATTAATGCATTCTCTTATGTTTGGCCAGGGTTGCGTCCTCAACCTCAACCAGACCAATCTGTGGGAAGATGTAGTCCAAGTATGATTTTCATTCATGCCTGTGTCACACTCAAAGTCCCAGCTCCTCCCATTCTGTGTGTCTAATAATCTATACGGTATTGACTTGATGTATTCTCTTTTGTTTGGCCAGGTTTGCTTTCTCAACCAAACCATGCTGTAGGAAGAAATAGTCCAAGTAAGTCCAAGATAACATTCACGTCTCTGTCACACTCACAGACCCAACATATGTCTAATAATTCATACAGTAATTGATTTCCTGTATTCTATTTTGTTTGGCCAGATTTACCTTCTCAAGCAGACCAGTCCCTGGGAAGAAGTAGTCCAAGTAAGAGTTTAATTAATTCACAGCTGCTTCTGTCACACTCATCCCTTCCATTTGTTTCTAATAATAATACTGTATTTAATTACATGATATTGTTTTGCCAGGTTTGCGTTCTCCACCTCCACCAGAACACTCTGTAGGAAGAGATAGTCCAGGTTTGGATTCATTCATGTTTCTGTCACATGCACAGGCCCATTCCATACGTGTCAGTTACCAATGATACATACAGTGTCTAATTAAGTGATAATGATCGAGAAGGCGGTGTTTGAAGGATAAATTGGCACAGGTGTTGTTAGGCCCGAGACGAATATATCCTCCAAACACCGGCTTCGAGGGCATTGCCACTTTTATACAACGGGTTACCAACATATTCATATAATGATTGACATATTTTCATTAAAAACGTTAACTTGATTAATTTATTCAAACTATTTCATCCTACCACAAGATATAGGTCGACACAGATCTAGGTTTGCTACCCAAGCCGGCAGGTCGTTCATTCTATTGGTTCGGTTGCCAGAGACGCGACCCAGTCGTTCAGTTCTGCATCTATGAATGCGATCCAGTCGTTCGTTCTAAATGTTCCATTGCCATACTGGCTGGAATCTTCTTATCCCTTGCTTAATAGCTAGCCAACTACGGCTAACTTACAGTCACGTCAAACACTGCAGCCAGAATATTAACAGTAGGTGTATTACCATTTGTTTAAGCTGTTTTCTAGTGAAATTTATTTGGATACATCCACAACAACGAGCTAATGAGGCGCGATATCGCCTGGCATGGAACATTTTCTATCTCATCAGAACACTGTTGTTCAGAGGAGCCAACAACACAGATAACACAATCACTTCAAACTGAAGCTGGAAAGACTGCAAACTAGCTGCACTTTGTCTCATGTTACTTTGTTCAATTGACATTTCTTGCTATACTGTAAACCCAATGCCAGCTGATTCATGATTTCAACTGGCTGAGAAACACTCATCCCGACTCCCGACACGTTCATTACTATTGTTACGATAATCCTCCTCCTCTTCATCAGAAGAGGAGGAGCAGGGATTGAACCAAGGTGCAGCGCGTTGAAATGACATGATGAATTTATTTAACAAGACAAAACGAACTATACTTGAAAATGATACAAAATAACAAAACGAAAGTAGACAGACCTGAACGACGAACTTACATACAACGTGAAGAACGAAATGAACAGGAACAGACTACATGAAATGAACAAACCGTAAACAGTCCCGTATGGTGCAAACATTGACACAGACACAGGAGACAACCACCCACAAACAAACAGTGAGAAATGCCCTACCTAAATATGACTCTTAATTAGAGACAAACGCAAACCACCTGCCTCTAATCAAGAGCCATACCAGGCAAACCAAAACCAACATAGAAACAGATAACATAGAATGCCCACCCAACCTCACGTCCTGACCAACTAACACACAAAAACTAACATAAATAGGTCAGGAACGTGACAGTACCCCCCCCCCACAAGGTGCGAACTCCGGGCGCACCAGCACAAAGTCCAGGGGAGGGTCCGGGTGGGCATCTAACCACGGTGGTGGCTCAGGCTCCGGGCGCGGTTCCCACCCCACCATAATCCATCCTAACTTCCTCCCACAAAGAATGTCCACCCTCTTTTTTCCCCCCACACAATTCTCTTAATAATATATTTAATAAGGATAACACCAGGACAGAGAGATAAATCAAGATAGAGGGATAGATAAGACTATAGAGATAGATGAAGATAGAGAGGGAGATTAGGATAGAGGGGCAACTCCGGACTGAAAGGCAGCTCCGGACAGAGAGACAGCTCTGGACTGATGGGCAGTTCTGGGTATCCAGCCTTTTCAGGCTGAAGGGCAGCTCATGGCTGACTGACGACTCTCGATGCTCATGGCTGGCTGACGGCTCTCGACGCTCATGGCAGGCTGACGGCTCTCGACGCTCATGGCAGGCTGACGGCTCTCGACGCTCATGGCAGGCTGACGGCTCTCGACGCTCATGGCAGGCTGACGGCTCTCGACGCTCATGGCAGGCTGACGGCTCTCGACGCTCATGGCAGGCTGACGGCTCACGACGCTCATGGCAGGCTGACGGCTCTGGCTGCTCATGGCTCTCTGACGGCTCTGGCTGCTCATGGCTCACTGACGGCTCTGGCTGCTCATGGCAGGCTGACGGCTCTGGCTGCTCATGGCTCTTTGACGGCTCTGGCTGCTCATGGCTCGCTGGCGGCTCTGGCAGATCCTGTCTGGTTGGCGGCTCTGGCAGATCCTGTCTGGTTGGCGGCTCTGGCAGATCCTGTCTGGTTGGCGGCTCTGGCAGATCCTGTCTGGTTGGCGGCTCTGGCAGATCCTGTCTGGTTGGCGGCTCTGGCAGATCCTGTCTGGTTGGCGGCTCTGGCAGATCCTGTCTGGCTGACGGCTCTAGCGGCTCCTGTCTGGCTGATGGCTCTAGCGGCTCCTGTCTGGCTGACGGCTCTGTAGGCTCATGGCAGACGGGCGGCTTTGCAGGCTCATGGCAGACGGGCGGCTTTGCAGGCTCCTGGCAGACGGATGGCTCAGATGGCGCTGGGGAGACGGATGGCTCAGATGGCGCTGAGGAGACAGATGGCTCAGATGGCGCTGGGGAGACAGATGGCTCAGATGGCGCTGGGGAGACGGATGGCTCAGATGGCGCTGGGGAGACGGATGGCTCAGATGGCGCTGGGGAGACGGATGGCTCAGATGGCGCTGGGGAGACGGATGGCTCAGATGGCGCTGGGGAGACGGATGGCTCTGGCCGGATATGGCGCACTGTAGACCTGGTGCGTGGTGCCGGAACTGGAGGCACCGTGCTAATGATAAGCACCTTCCTACTAGTGCGGGGAGCAGGGACAGGGCACACTGTATTCTCAAAGCCTACTCTATCCCTGATGCGTGGTACCGGCACTGGTGACACCGGGCTGAGGACAAGCACATCAGGATTAGTAGGGGGAGAAGATACAGTGGGTTCAGGGCTCTGGAGACGCACTGGTAGCTTAGTGCGTGGGACCGGAACTGGAGGCACCGGGCTAGATACACGCACTACAGGGAGAGTGCGTGGAGGAGGAACAGGGCTCAGGATACGCACTGGTAGCCTAGTGCGTAGTGTATACACTGTAGGTACTAGGCTGGGGCGGGGAGGTGGTGCCGGAAATACCGGACCGTGGAGGCGTACTGGCTCTCTTGAGCATTGAGCCTGCCCGACCTTACCTGGTTGAATGCTCCCGGTTGCCCAACCAGTGCGGGGAGGTGGAATAACCCGCACCGGCCTATGTAGGCGAACCGGAGAAACCATGCGTAAGGCCGGTGCCATGTATGCCGGCCCGAGGAGACGCACTGGTGACCAGATGCGTTGAGCCGGCCTCATGACACCTGGCTCAATACCCAATCTAGCCCTCCCAGTGCGGGGAGGTGGAATAACCCGCACCGGGCTATGCACTCGTACAGGAGACACCGTGCGCTCTACTGCGTAACACGGCGCCTGCCCGTACTCCCGCTCTCCACGGTGAGCCTGGGAAGTGGGCGCAGGTCTCCTACCTGCCCTTGGCCCACTACCCTTTAGCCCCCCCCCAAGAAATTTTTGGGAGTTACTCACGGGCTTTTTCGGCTTCCGTGCCAGACGCGTTCCCTCATAGCTCCGGTTCCTCTCTCCGGTAGCCTCCGCTCTCCTCAGTGCCTCCAGCTGTTCCCATGGGAGGCGATCTCTACCAGCTAGGATCTCCTCCCATGTGTAGACACCCTTTCCATCCAGAACATCGTCCCAAGTCCACGAGTCCTGATTATTTGGTCGCTGCTCGTAGTCACACTGCTTGGTTCTGGACATTTGGTGGGTGGTTCTGTTACGATAATCCTCCTCCTCTTCATCAGAAGAGGAGGAGCAGGGATTGAACCAAGGTGCAGCGCGTTGAAATGACATGATGAATTTATTTAACAAGACAAAACGAACTATACTTGAAAATGATACAAAATAACAAAACGAAAGTAGACAGACCTGAACGACGAACTTACATACAACGTGAAGAACGAAATGAACAGGAACAGACTACATGAAATGAACAAACCGTAAACAGTCCCGTATGGTGCAAACATTGACACAGACACAGGAGACAACCACCCACAAACAAACAGTGAGAAATGCCCTACCTAAATATGACTCTTAATTAGAGACAAACGCAAACCACCTGCCTCTAATCAAGAGCCATACCAGGCAAACCAAAACCAACATAGAAACAGATAACATAGAATGCCCACCCAACCTCACGTCCTGACCAACTAACACACAAAAACTAACATAAATAGGTCAGGAACGTGACAACTATGGAACAGCTGGAGATTTGAATATTGAAACAATGTTGTAAATGTCGGAGAGACAGACAGTAAGGTTTATACAAATCTCTGCTGTTGAAAACTAAATGTTAGTCTAAAAGAAATGTGAGATAATGTCTAGATGCTTTTTATAGTGGAGATCAAGTTCATAACTTCCCTGCCTGGGCTGATTGACACAGTGGATTGGGCTGATTGACACAGTGGATTGGGCTGATTGACACAGTGGATTGGGCTGATGAGACAGTGGATTGGGCTGATTGACACAGTGGATTGGGCTGATTGAGACAGTGGATTGCTCAGTCAGATGGAACAGAGTAAATAATCATTTTAACGTGATAGATTTAGCCGGTGGTAACTTGTGGAATAGACACCGGCTGGAATGCAATTTTAACCAATCAACATTTAGGATTAGACCCACCTGTTGTTTAATTACATGTATTCTCTTTTGTTTGGCCAGATTGGCTTTCTCAGCCTCAACCAGACCAGTCAGTGGGAAGAAATCCAAAACCAAGTAAGGCTTTGATTCATTTATTAACTCAAAGTCCCAGTCATGTGATAATATATACAATATTTGATCAGGGGTTAGATGGTTTAACACCTCTCTCTCTCTCTCTCTCTTACGCTCCAGAGGTGAGGAGAGTGCAGGAATATGCAGGTATGTACTTCCTTCCTGTATCATGTTCTCTGTGTTCATGTGTCAAGCACATCATTGCTAGATATAGACACAAAACTGCTGATTGAACTCTTGATTGGTGATTGATGACTTTTCCTCCCTCTTTCTCTCTCTGCCTCTGTTCTCTCTTTCTCTCCCCCACTCATTTTCTCCCTCTTTATGTTTCTCTCTCTGCCCCCCCCCTCCCCTTCTACCTCACCCTCTCCCCTCTTCTCCCTCTCAGTGGATGTAACCCTGGACCCTCTCACCGCCCACCCCCGCCTGCTCATCTCTGACGACGGCAAGCAGGTGCGCTGCTGGGACCGCTACCAGCCCGTGCCGGACGGCCCCGAGCGCTTTGACCGTGTGGTCTGCGTCCTCGGGCGCCAGGCTTTCTCTTCGGGACGCCATTACTGGGAGGTGAGAACAGAAGCAGGGCTAGCTTCATTCCAACAGCCATCAGGCTGATGAAAGTGGATCATAATGGGGCCTGATAGATGGCGGGACTGTATGCCAGGGATTATGTGAATATAGATGTGCTCACTTTCCAGTGTTGTTGTATTGCATGATGTTGTATTGTAGTATATTGTAGTGTATTGATTATAGATTTTGGGTGATTTGTATTCTGAGCTCAATGTAAATGGACAATAAAGGTATCGCTTTGTATCGTAGGTGGAGGTTGGTGGGAAGACGGACTGGGACCTGGGCGTGGCAAGCCACTCCATCAACAGGAAAGGGAAGATCATAGTAAGCCCCGCCCACGGCTACTGGTTCCTGAGTCTCCGGGATAAGAACGACTACGCGTTCCGAACGGAACCGTCGACAGCGCTGGGCCTCAACCACAAACCCAACCGTATAGGGATCTACGTAGACTGTGATAAGGGACAGGTGTCGTTCTATAACATGGACGCTAAGATGCTCATCTATACATTCACCGACAGCTTCTCGGATGCCATTCATCCCTTCTTCAGCCCTTGCACCAATAAGTCTGGCAGGAACGAGGCGCCGCTCATCATTTGTCCTGTCTCGATGCCTCTGGTGGACTGAGATGGGTTTTAGTTGTTTTGTGCATTCCTAAAGGTAGCTTCCTGTCTGTCCTTGTTCAATGTTCTTCACTGAGCCAATAGGACAGGACTGGATAGGTCAAAGCAATATGGTGGAAGCTATAGCTGATGCGCCCAATATACCCAGATGTCTCATGTCAACATAGGGAAGTGAACAAGGCCAGAAGAGAGGGAACAATTTTCTGGAATGAAATACAGTCTCTTAGAACCATTCATAATGACCTCCTGTGTTCTATGGAGCTGACCAATGGATACTCTGGATACTGAGTCTGGATTGGACTGATCATTTTGACCAATACAACCGACTACAGTCCATCAGTCTGAGAATGAAGGATTTCACCATCTGTCCTTATCACACGATGGATTAATCTGTCTATATTGGGTCATATGTGTCTCACATGGCTCCCTATTCCCATTTAGTCTGCTTCTTTGACCAGAGCCCTATGGGCCCTATGTATTGCATTACTATAGGGAATAGTGTGTTATTTGGGACATAACCAAAGTCATACAAATAAAACGTATTCCTTGTATATTACAATCCAGTTTTTGAAGGATGTCCACAATAAACCAAATGTAAACTATGTGGACTGGGAGCCCCCGAGTAAGACCCAGAGACAAACACAAAGACAAAGAATCCTTTATGAGCCAGTCAATTTAGTCATCGTATTCTACACAGAGTGGACAAAACTTTAAGAACACCTGCTCTTTCCATGACACAGACTGACCAGGTGAATCCAGGTGAAAACTATGAGCCCTTACAGATGTTACTTGTTAAATCCACTTCAATCAGTGTAGATGAAGGGGAGGAGACAGGATAAATATGGATTTTTAAGCCTTGTGACAATTGAGACATGGATTGCGTATGTGTGCCATTCAGAGGGTGAATGGGCAAGACTAAAGATGTAAGTGGCTTTGAACAGGGTATGCTAGTAGGTTCCAGGCGCACCGGTTTGTGTCAAGAACTGCAACGCTGCTGTGTTTTTCATGCTCAACAGTTTCCTGTGTATATCAAGAATGGTCCACCACTCAATGAATGGTCTGCCAACTTGACACACCTGTGGGAAGAATTGTAGTCAACATGGGCTTGCATCCCTGCGGAACACTTTCAACACCTTGTAGAGTCCATGCCCCAACGAATTGAGGCTGTTCTGAGGGCAAAAGGGGGCTGTGCAACTCAATATTAGGAAGGTGTTCTTAATGTTTGGTACACTCAGTGTATGTACTGTATATAACTAACACCATCTAAAAAGAAGTCCCCTTGGTTGTGTTGGCCATCACTAATGCAGAGTTACTAATCTTAAACAGAGAGCACAATGATCACTGACTTCTGTCCAGATTGTGTAAATGGACATTAAACATACATCTATAATTACAATTTATGGAATGTGGGGATCGAACCTACCATACTGGATAGCCTGGGGTGAATGAGACAGAATACTTGTTGGAAAACTATATTAGTGACAGAATATATTTGAATCATGTTGTAATAGGAGTTCAATTTTAGGCTAATCTAATAAATCATTGCATGAATTTTTCTAAAATAGCCCTGACCTTGAGTTGTCCATCTTGTTGAACTTTCTAGTACAGTATTGTATAGGCTATTATATTATATTATACCCTGTTAGAGCCTATTAAATTAGCATATTCAATAAGGCTACAAATAAAATATTTCTCCAAATGATAGCCTGCATTTCATTAAATCTGAAAGCAGGTATAGGGTCAATACCACACCTATCTAATAGGCAGAATAATTACAGTGTAAACGTGATGTTTACACGAGGGGTGTTGAAAAACATCCCCTCCTCGCGATGCCTGCATCCGCCAAAGACTGCAGCTGTAGGTCACCGAGAAAGCGACGCGCCATGCATGGCTGTTGTAGACTGCGTCGGTCGGGAGGAGGAGAGCTGGAGAGGAGACTGAGTAGAGCCTCGGAAATAAGAGATTAGACAAACACAGCAAGCAGCATGCCGTTTGGGATGGTAACGCTTTCCACTGTCAGATACCATCATCACTAAGCACTGAACACATCTCCAAAGCGGTAAGTGCTTCGATAGGTTTTTTAATTACGTTGCACATTTTCATAAACGCTTTCTTGCACCTGGGGGGAATCCAGTTCGGAGGTTCATATCGTATTGACATCAAACTGGGCGTAGGCTAGGCTATCTGCCCATCTGTCTGTCTGTCTGTCTCTCCCAGGTTGAATATATTCGATTTGATTTATGTCACAATGACAATATAAAGAATATGTTGTTGTTGTCCAAATCTATTCGTTGCCGTTTTGCCCATCCGTTGAAACGACAGCAAATGCAACTCTGTGCCTATGGACCAGTTTTGATGCGCACTCCATCCAATGGGCATGCAGTGTGTGTGATCGTCAATATGGAAATTGTAACATTAGAATAAAAACACTGGTGGGCTATGTGATTGACAGGAACAGCATTGAATTGGCTATATATTCAATAAACAACCCAACCAGCCGAAGGAACACTTCCTATTCGCAAGTATTTTGTAATTTGTCTAAAACCGGTAAAAAAATGTCCCGGACGGCGCACGTATCGATGTCCCTCTCTGTTGACGCGGTGGTGGCGGCTCGGGGCTGGGTCGTTCCCAACAGTGCCGCATTTGCATGTAGAACAGTGACAGTGTCAAATAAGGTAGAAGCCTACCAACCGCGATGCCTTTGCACAATGCGTCCAGGTCCCATTGATAACTGCAGTGGTGTAAAGTAACGAAGTAAAATATACTTTGAAGTAGACTACTACTTAATATTTTTTTGGGGGGGGGGGTGGGGATATCTGTACTTTACTTGAAGCCTACAACAGTGCATTCTGAAAGTTTTCAGACCCCTTGACATTTTCCACATTTTGTTAGGTTACAGCCTTATTTTTTATTTTAACTCATCAATCTACACATACTACTCCACAATGACAAAGAAAAACAGGTTTGCAAAAAAATGAAACATCACATTTACATAAGTATTCAGACCCTTTACTCAGTACTTTGTTGAAGTACCTTTGGCATTGATTACAGCCTTGAGTCTTCTTGGGTATGATGCTACAAGCTTGGCACACCTGTATTTGGGGAGTTTCTCCCATTCTTCTCTGCTGATCCTCTCAAGTTCTGTTAGGTTGGATGGGGAGTGTCGCTGCACAGCTATTTTCAGGTCTCCAGAGATGTTCGATTGGGTTCAAATCCGGGCTCTGGCTGGGCCTCTCAAGGACATTCAGAGACTTGTCCCGAAGCCACTCCAAGAATGATGGATGCAACTGTTTTTTTTGGGGACCATCAATGCTGCAGAATTTTTTTGTTACCTTTCCCCAGATCTGTGTCTTAACACAATCCTGTCTCGGAGCTCTACAGACAATTCCTTCGACCTCATGGCTTGGTTTTTGCTCTGACGTGCACTGTCAACTGTGGGACCTTAAATAGACAGGTGTGTGCCTTTCTAAATCATGTCCAATCAATTTATGTTATCACAGGTGGACTCCAATCAAGTTGTAGAAACATCTTAAGGATGATCAATGAAAACAGGATGCACCTGAGCTCAATATCGAGTCTCATAGCAAAGGGTCTGAATACTTATGTAAATGAGGTATTTATGCTTTTTATTTTTAATACATTTGCAAACATTTCTAAAAACCTGTTTTCGCTTTGTCATTATCGGGTATTGTGTGTAGATTGATAAAAAATGTATAAAAAAAATAGAATAATGCTGTAACGTAAAAAATGTGGAAAAAGTGAAGGGGTCTGAATACTTTCCGAATGGACTGTACTTTTTACTAGGCCTTATTTTCCCTGACACCAACAGTAGGCTAGGCTACTCGATAACATTCCAATGCTTAGCAGTACAGGGAAGAATGGTCCAATTCATACACTTATCAAGAGAACATCCCTGGTCATCCATACTGCCTCTGATCTGGCGAACTCACTTAACACAGATGCTTTGTTTGTAAATGATGTCTGAGTGTTTGTAAATGGTCTGGTGGTCAGTGTTGGAGTGTGCCCCTGGCTATCCTTAAAAAAAGGAAATTGTCCCGTCTGGTTTGTAATATAAGGAATTTGGAAGGATTTATAGCTTCTACTTTTGATACTTAAAGCTACAATATGTCACTTTTTGGGTGACCTCAACCAAATGCACATAGAAATGTGAGTGATAGATATGTCATTCTCATTGAAAGCAAGTCTAAGAAGTGGTGTATCTATTCTATGTGTTCCATTTCTATGTTTTTGAGTCTTTTACTTTCCGTTTTGTACACAAGCTTCAAACAGCTTAAAATAAAATATTTTTGGTTATGGAAAATATATTTCACAGCAGTTTTCATGGTACAATGATTCTCTACTTGCTTGTTTTGCCACATAAACTGGAATTAGGCAACCTATTACAATTTTAGCAACCAGGAAATGATGGAGTTATTTCTGCATGGTGCATCTTTAAGTGTATTTAAAACCAGATCGTTTTAGATTTTTACTCAAGTAGTATACTACTTTCACTTCCACTTCAGTCATTTTCTATTAGGGTCTTTACTTTAACTCAAGGATGACAATTGGGTACTTTTTCCACCACTGGATAACTGTCGATGGTACATTAAGTCCGTTATAAATAGAGGGGATTGAGTTTGAATGAGGAATGGAATGAGCTTCTCTCTGTTCTGTGTTCTATTTTCTCCCCATTCTAGTTTATGTTACATAACACTCAAGGCTATTCCCCCTCCAGTGTTTCCGTATTAGAGAGGATTGTGTGAATTAGGCTAGGTACCCAACTCCCCATGGTAAAACTGTAAGATATTACTTTTTCTAGTTTCTTCCTCTAATCCCGCCGGTAAGCTTTGGGGGCTGAGTTAAGCATCTTTAGTGAGCAGGTCAGTGAGTCGTTTAGCCGCGCCTTTGTCTGCAACACTGGACTGGACTCACAGCTGGGCGCTTCTAATGATATTGATAAAGCCGCAGTAGGATTAAATTAAAGGTCAAAGATTATTGTTGACGTGCCGAACAGATGGCACCCTATTCCCCTATGGGACCTTGTTAAAAGAAATGCACTAGGGTACCATTTGGAACTCAATCTAGGGCTCTATCCAGCAGATTGACAAGCTACAGTACCAGAGTACTTTTGGGTAGAAGCTGCTACCTGGCCCAGAGCTAAAGAAAATAAACCACTATACCATTATGACTTTGCCAGTGACACTTTAGTTTATTCGACTTTTACGTTAAGAATATCATAGAATTATTGCCAAACACCATGCGACAAGTAACCTCAGATGTGTGAGTGCTTTTCCTATTTTGATTCACAGGTCTAGGATCAGCCATCGCTTATACCCAAATCATGACCGTAATTAGAGGGGAAAGTGCTTAACTTAGATTAGTGTCTAGGCCTAGGGGCTACTTTGTCCTACTTCTAGTTCGAAGAGGTGGTTGAGTCTGAGGGAGGTTTTTGGCAGAAAATGACAGAAGCCAGAAGAAACTGTTGTTGAGGAGCTGTCACCTTTACAAAGAAATTATGACTTGGTCTCTTTCTCTCCCTCTCTCACCTCACTCTTCCCCTATTTCATTCCTCATCTCACTCCCCCTTTTCTCTCTCCATCTCTCTTGTTCTCCCTCTCTCTCTATCTCCTTACATTGTTCCTTGTCATGTTCTCTGAAGGAGGGTAATGATGACATCACAAATTCAGACTGATACAGTGTGATCCATCATTCCTGGCCTGACATTGACATGGCAACAGGCAGGAAGGGTGAGTCCTTGACTTCTATGTGTGTCTGTTTCTGTCTGTCTGTCTGTCCGTCTGCCCCTCTGTCTGTGTGAATGCAACTGATATCGCCCGAACTTTAATTAATTAATTAATCTGCCAGCGATTGTCTCTAAGTGCATGGATTTTCAATTCCCTTCCCTCTGTTTGTAAAGCCCTAATGCCATGTCAGACCTAAGTTATACTGATGACCCAAAACACTAACTCTCTCCCTCTCTCTCTCGCTCTCTCGTTCTCTGTCTCACTCTCTCTCTCATAAAAGCGCAATGAAAACTTGCAGTCGTATACAGCTGCTTAGCCATGCATGAATTATATGTGTGTGCGTGTGTACAGTACGTGCCTGTGTGTGTATTTCTGTCCCTGACCGAGTCACGCTCTTACTGCCTCTTCCCCAGGGTCGACCTCGAAGGGAGGAAGCGTGCGTTTCCCTGACGACGAGGATGCCATGGGCTCCCCTGTTCACCGTGAGGACAAAGCCAAGGATTCGGCCATCCCTGCTCTCCCAGAGCCTGATGGGAACTTCCTGGTTAAGGTGGGCGGGGTTTGGAATACTAATGCTCGAATTGCTTGTGCCAAGTTCAGTAGGCAAACATTGTTGAACATTGCAGATTGAAATGTTATGTATAGAGCAGACATGATTCCTTATTCTACAGGTCATAGAGCCATGTTTGTTCTTCATAACATATTTCTACAACGTTATGCCCTGCTGAATGGACCCCTGATGGGTACCTTCATAAGAACTACTTAACGCATTTCATAAGAAGTGTGTGAGTATTTAATAAGTGTTTATGTAATTTGTACTGTGTTTCTCCTCTCTCTCTCTCTCACACACTCTCTCTCTGTCCAGGTAGGGTTCCTGAGGAGTCTGCATCGTTATGAGATCGTCTTCACCCTCCCAGAGGTGCCTGTGCTGGGGAAAGATGTGTGCTCCCTCCCTTCCTCCTCATCACCGACGCCCAGACCCCTCCTCAAAGTCAACCGTGTCACACCCACACCAGAGGGTACGTGGGAGACCAGGGCCATATTCATTAGGGCATGCCAAAGAAAACGTTAAACCGTTTTGCAATGGAGAATGAAAATGAGTGTTAGTTATTGGAGTCCAGGTCGTCCCTTCCTGTTTCAGTCAGTTTTTATACTGTTGGAAGCCTATTGAATGCGACCCAGGATAGAAACTGAGATGATTGCTTCTGTGTAGAGGTCGACCGATTATGATTTTTAAATGCCGATACAGATACCGATTATTGGAGGACCAAAAAAGCCGCTACCGATTAATCAGCCGATTATTTTTTATTTATTTGTAATAATGACAATTACAACAATACTGAATGAACACTTATTTTAACTTAATATAATACATCAATAAAGTCTATTTAGCTTCAAATAAATAATGAAACATGTTCAATTTGGTTTAAATAATGCAAAAACAAAGTGTTGGAGAAGAAAGTAAAAGTGCAATATGTGCCATGTAAGAAAGCTAACGTTTAAGTTCCTTGGTCAGAACATGAGAACATATGAAAGCTGGTGGTTCCTTTTAACATGAGTCTTCAATATTCCCAAGTAAGAAGTTTTAGGTTGTAGTTATTATAGGAATTGTAGGACTATTTCTCTCTATACGATTTGTATTTCATATACCTTTGACTATTGGATGTTCTTATAGGCTCTTTAGTATTGCCAGTGTAACAGTATAGCTTCCGTCCCTCTCCTCGCTCCTACCTGGGCTCGAACCAGGAACACATCAACAACAGCCACCCTCGAAGCAGCGTTACCCATGCAGAGCAAGGGGAACAACTACTCCAAGTCTCAGAGCGAGTGACATTTGAAACACTATTAGCGCGCACCCCGCTAACTAGCTAGCCATTTCACATCGGTTACACCAGCCTAATCTCGGGAATTGATAGGCTTGAAGTCATAAACAGCGCAATGCTTGAAGCATTGCGAAGAGCTGCTGGCAAAACGCACAAAATTGCTGTTTGAATGAATGCTTACGAGCATGCTGGTGTCTACCATCGCTCAGTCAGACTGCTCTATCAAATCATAGACTTAATTATAACATAATAACACACAGAAATACGAGCCTTAGGTCATTAATATGGTGGAATCCGGAAACTATCATCTCGAAAACAAAACATTTATTCTTTTAGTGAAATACGGAACCGTTCTGTATTTTATCGAACGGGTGGCATCCATAAGTCTAAATATTCCTGTTATATTGCACAACCTTCAATGTTATGTCATAATTACGTAAAATTCTGGAAAATTAGTTTGCAACGAGCCAGGCGGCCCAAACTGTTGCATATACCCTGACTCTGTTGCAAGAGAAGTGACACAAAGAAATTCATGTTAGCGGGCAATATTAACTAAATATGCAGGTTTAAAAATATATATTTGTGTATTGATTTTAAGAAAGGCGTTGATGTTTATGGTTAGGTACACGTTGGTGCAACAACAGTCCTTTTTCGCAAATTCGCACCGCATTGATTATATGCAACGCAGGACACGCTAGATAAACTAGTAATATCATCAACCATGTGTAGTTAACTAGTGATTATGATTGATTGATTGATTGTTTTTTATAAGATAAGTTTAATGCTAGCTAGCAACTTACCTTGGCCCCTTACGCGAATGCAGTAACAGGCAGGCTCCTCGTGGAGTGCAATGAGAGGCAGGTAGTTGGTGCGTTGGACTAGTTCACCGTAAGGTTGCAAGATTGAATCCCTGAGCTGACAAGGTAAAAATCTGTCATTATGCCCCTGAACAAGGCAGTTAACCCACTGTTCCTAGGCCGTCATTGAAAATAAGAATGTCTTCTTAACTGACTTGCCTAGTTAAATAAAGGTGTAAAAAAAATATTTCCGATTGTTATGAAAACATGAAATCGGCCCTAATTAATCGGCCATTCCGATTAATCGGTCGACCTCTACTTCTGTGTTCCTTGTACAGGATCTAAATCGTCCAAATGGATATGAATTGAGTAAATGGATATACTGGTAAAGATGGGTGCAGTGTAGACCTGAACGTGGCAGAAAACCACTAACAAGGCATATCTGATCTCCCATGTCTCTGCCAACAAGCATATTACCACCATAACAAGCCACTGTTTCCGTCATTACTGTAACCTACTATTACAGTAACCGGATTTCTGGCATTACTGTAACCTACTATTACAGTAACTGGATTTCTGGCATTACTGTAACCTACTATTACTGTAACCGGATTTCTGTCATTACTGTAACCTACTATTACTGTAACCGGTATGTTATCAAACCTGTGAAACTTGAATGTCTGTCTGGATCACTGGCGAAGGTCTGCCTCCTTCTTCTACCTTTTCTCCCACTCCACTCTCCCCCTCCATCCCCTGTCCCCAATGAATTATTGTCTGGCGCAAAGGCGACAATTTCCCTACCTCTTCCCCTTTTATCACCTATTCTACATTCTTTGGATTCGCTCTCCATCCCCTGTTCCCCACTAATGCCATCCTACCCATGGAGAGTGAGGTAGGATGGAATATAACCAGAGGAATATAACCACCACTGACAGTCATTACCAGAGGAATATAACCACCACCAGACAGTTATTACCAGAGGAATATAACCACCACCAGACAGTTATTACCAGAGGAATATAACCAACACTGACAGTCATTACCAGAGGAATATAACCACCACCAGACAGTTATTACCAGAGGAATATAACCAGCACCAGACAGTTAATACCAGAGGAATATAACCACCACCAGACAGTTATTACCAGAGGAATATAACCACCACCAGACAGTTATTACCAGAGGAATATAACCACCACCAGACAGTTATTACCAGAGGAATATAACCACCACCAGACAGTTATTACCAGAGGAATATAACCACCACCAGACAGTTATTACCAGAGGAATATAACCACCACCAGACAGTTATTACCAGAGGAATATAACCACCACCAGACAGTTATTACCAGAGGAATATAACCACCACTGACAGTCATTACCAGAGGAATATAACCACCACCAGACAGTTATTACCAGAGGAATATAACCACCACCAGACAGTTATTACCAGAGGAATATAACCACCACCAGACAGTTATTACCAGATGGAAACAAAGACCAAAGAGATCAATACATCAGCTCCCATTTCAGCCCTGAATCGATTCAGAGAGAGGAGACCTCTCTTTTACACCGCTGCTACTCTCTGTTGTTATCATCTATGCATAGTCACTTTAATAACTCTACCTACATGTACATATTACCTCAATTACCTTGACCAACCGGTGCCCCCGCACATTGACTCTGTACCGATACCCCCCTGTATATATTCTCGCTATTTTACTGCTGCTCTTTAATTACTTGTTACTTTTATTTATTTTTCTTATTCCAACTGCATTGTTAGTTATGGGCTCATAAGTAAGCATTTCACTGTAAGGCACATGTGACCAATACAATTTGATTTGTTTCCCTGGCTTCGTCCCAAATGTCTCCTTGTCACCCCATTCCCTATACAGTGCACTGCTTTTGACCAGCGCCCATACGTCGGGCCCATAGACCTCTGGTCAAAGGTAGTACACAATGTAGGGAATAGAGCACCATTTGAGTTTTAGGGGGAAAGAATCTGAGCTTCCCTCTGGGCTTTCAGAGTGGCTTCCTGTAAGAAAACCCTGGGTTGTGTCCCGGATAGCAGCCTATTCTATTAACTTGAAACATTGAATGTTCCCTATAGGCCCTGATCAAATTAGTGTACTATATAGGGAATATGGTGGCATTTCAGACACAGATTTGATGGTATTTGGGGAAGCTATGGCCAATTACATTGAAGTAAATACTCAATAGACTACTGTCTCTGTCTTACGTTACTTCTGTCTTTCTGACGCCTTTTTGTCTCTGTGTTCATGTCACTCTTTCCCCGAACATTCCTGTCCTTTTATTATTGACTGTCTCCATCTTTCTCTCCTTCTTTCTGTATTTCTTTCATTCTCTCCCTTTCTTTTTTACCTCTGTCTGTCTCTCTCCCTCTCTCCATCCATTCCCTATTTCCCTCCTGCTATCCATCCAATCCCTGTCTCTCTCCATCTCTCCGTCCATTCCCTGTCTCTCTCCCTCTCTCCATCCATTCCCTGTCTCTCTCCCTCTCTCCGTCCATTCCCTGTCTCTCTCCCTCTCTCCGTCCATTCCCTGTCTCTCTCCCTCTCTCCGTCCATTCCCTGTCTCTCTCTCTCCCTCTCTCCAACCATTTATTTTTTCTCTTGGTCCATCTGCCATCTCCTGCTATCCCCCTCCCTCCCTCCCTCTAGGTGGGGTGAAGGTGACGTGTGAGTACACCACCCACCAGGAGGGGGTGCTGCAGGAGGAGCTGACCCTGGTCAGCCGGGGGAAGAAGGACCAACGTCTGCGGGTCAGGCTACAGGCCCGGGTCATGGGTGAGTTACTCCTGTGTGCCTGGTCATGTATGGACACAGTCATACACACAGAAACACACACAGTGACACACATACTGATCATCTGGGCAGTAACCCTGTGTTAATAGGGGAAATATCTGCAGTTAGTTACCACTTACTTATGGTATTTACAGCAAGGCATACTGCTGAGTTAAATGCTATTATGCAACAGATGTACTATGTCTGGCCTGTCAGTGTTAAAGGGTGGACAGCACCCTCTGGTGGACTAAGAGGTCTCTGCAACTTCCTCTACATCACACACTCAATATGATCCTTTACTCAGCAAAATAACAGTGACTCTTCCGCTCTCTTTCTCAATCTCCCTCCCTCCCTCTTTCTCTCTCTCGCCCTATCTCTTACCCACCAACCCAATCTTCCCCACCCTCTCCCTCCTTCCCTCTCTCTTTTCCCTCTCTCTCCCTCCATCCCCTTCTCCCTCTCTCTGTAGATCGTCACCATGGTACTCCTATGCTGCTGGAGGGGGTGCGGTGTCTGGGGGCGGAGAAAGAAAAAAGGAAATGAGCCGTCCATCCCTTTATATCTTCCCCCTCCTGTAGAGACCAGCCACCGTCCGTCCCTTTATATCTTACCCCTCCTGTAGAGACCAGCCATCGTCCGTCCCTTTATATCTTCCCCCTCCTGTAGAGACCAGCCATCATCCGTCCCTTTATATCTTACCCCTCCTGTAGAGACCAGCCATCATCCGTCCCTTTATATCTTCCCCCTCCTGTAGAGACCAGCCATCATCCGTCCCTTTATATCTTCCCCCTCCTGTAGAGACCAGCCATCGTCCATCCCTTTATATCTTCCCCCTCCTGTAGAGACCAGCCATCATCCGTCCCTTTATATCTTACCCCTCCTGTAGAGACCAGCCATCGTCCGTCCCTTTATATCTTCCCCCTCCTGTAGAGACCAGCCATCATCCGTCCCTTTATATCTTCCCCCTCCTGTAGAGACCAGCCATCGTCCGTCCCTTTATATCTTACCCCTCCTGTAGAGACCAGCCATCGTCCGTCCCTTTATATCTTCCCCCTCCTGTAGAGACCAGCCATCTTCCGTCCCTTTATATCTTCCCCCTCCTGTAGAGACCAGCCATCGTCCGTCCCTTTATATCTTCCCCCTCCTGTAGAGACCAGCCATCGTCTGTCCCTTTATATCTTCCCCCTCCTGTAGAGACCAGCCATCGTCCGTCCCTTTATATCTACCCCCTCCTGTAGAGACCAGCCATCGTCCGTCCCTTTATATCTTCCCCCTCCTGTAGAGACCAGCCATCGTCCGTCCCTTTATATCTTCCCCCTCCTGTAGAGATCAGCCATCGTCCGTCCCTTTATATCTTCCCCCTCCTGTAGAGACCAGCCATCGTCCGTTCCTTTATATCTTCCCCCTCCTGTAGAGACCAGCCATCGTCCGTCCCTTTATATCTTCCCCCTCCTGTAGAGACCAGCCATCGTCCGTCCATGTATCTCTTCCCCCTCCTGTAGAGACCAGCCATCGTCCGTCCCTTTATATCTTCCCCCTCCTGTAGAGACCAGCCATCGTCCGTCCATGTATCTCTTCCCACCCCCTCCTGTAGAGACCAGCTGTCGTAGTGGAACAAAACCAGCACTTACCTGCACTTAGCCACAAACATGCATGCACCCGTAGTGGCACACACACCCGAGGAGGCTGATGGGAGGTGCTATAGGGACGGCTTATTGTAAAGACTTGGAATGGAACATGTGGAACGGTATCAAACATATAGAAACCACGTTCGACTCCATTCCATGAATTCCATTCCAGCCATTACAATGAGCCCATCCTCCTATAGCTCCTCCCACCAGCTTCCTCTGACACACAAACACACACACTGTTTTTTTGTGATTAGCCCTGTAATGAAGACCAAGGTGTCCATGATCACTTATAGTTCCCCAAATCTAAAATGACACATTGCTCAGTGAGGGAGCCAATGTGTTTCCAACCTCCACTGTAGGTCCATTATATAACCAGGCACTGCAGCTCTTTGCTTCTCCTCCCTTCTGTCGTTCTGCAACAAGAGCCAAGCGTTAACCAGCCTTAAACGATCAGAAATATGATTTAACATTTGAATTATGCACGTCAATATAACCTGTCATTGTATTATGATTTACACTGAGTGGACAAAACAGTAAGAACACCTTCCTAATACTGAGTTGCACCCCCCATTCACCCTCTGAATGTCACACATACACAATCCATGTCTCAATTCTCTCAAGGCTTCAAAATCCTTTAGCCTGTCTACTCCCCTTCATGTACACCGATTTGAAGTGGATTTTACAGGTGACATCAATAAGTGATCATAGAGTTCATTTGGATTCACCTGGTCAGTCTGTCATGGAAAGAGCAGGTGTTCCTAATGTTTTGTCCACTCGTTGTACAGTATGTGTTCTGTGTGAGCGCCACCTTTCACCAACTATGTAAGAGTATGCCTTTTAGTCTGTGTCCTGCAAAACTGTCTCTGTATTGTACTAGATTCTACTATATCTCTGTCAGTAAATAAAATATCATGTCAACTGTTAACCTGTAGATGTACACTATTGTTTTCCAGTGTCCTACAGTTCATTGTGTCCTACAGGATCCATATTATTTTCTTTGACTCATGATAAGGTATTATATACACATTGTGGTTGTTGAAGACTACCGGTGGTGTTCAAGTATAGACGACAGCCACAAAGATAATGTAATGGAGATGGCATCGGAGAGGGCAGAAACACTGGCATTGAGCCAGCACAAAACTGGTCCACTGGCTCAATTCCCAGACTCTTTGCCTTCATAAAAAAACGAGACAGTCGAGCCGAGAGTTGAAGACGCGTAGAAAACACACATGACCCTGCATAGCTCCTCACTTTTTTTCTTTCTTATTTTATCTTACCGGAGTCAATAGGTTTTGCATTCTACTTTCTAACGTATTTTAGTCCAAGATACAAGTATCTAAAATATATATCCAAAGGTACCTCCTACACACCCTAACTCTGCCTTTTGGTTTCCTTATATGGAAATCATGGGTAGGTCTAAAGTATGATCGGATATCAGCCTCCACACCTCTTCAGACGCAGGCTAAGGATCTACTAGCTGTGAGCTACTAAATAGACCATATTTCTCCTGTATTAGTTGCTTCTGGGGTTAAATTCGGCACCTTCTAGGTGAGGCCCGGAATACGTGACGAGTTAGTGTTTCATTGTCAAGAATCCTGCGGGGAAACGGTTACTGATATTTCTGTGGCTGCACACGATCTAAGAGCACACCTTTCAAACTGCAGATATGAGTAAAGTTAGGACTCTGAGTGGTAAGGATTTGTCTTGGATATATTTCGTTATTGTCTACACAAATGTTTTCTAAAGAAAAAATATTGCTGTAATTAGTCTAATTATTACAAATGAATGCAGCCTAATTACATTTAGCTAGTTATAATAATAATCGTACCGATTATTTCTCATGCAATAACTGAGATTCTGAATGTATAAATCAGACATAATCCGTGGGTGACGAAGTTCCAAGTTTACTCAATAGCGTACTGAAATCAAATGGCTCCTGAGGGAAAATCTTATTTGACGTAGCAAGTCTACAGTACACAGTTACAGTACACTTCCTGGTATATAATGTGTCTGGAATGCAGAAAGACAAGCTTTCATTCAGTCTACGCCATGTTTGATGAAGAGACAGGCAATGAATAGGTTTGTTTTCTTTTCATAGTAATGTTTGGGAAGTAAGCCGTTGTCAAATAACCATAACACTATTCAAATCACAAGTTCATATGAGAAGCTGAAGTTCCGGGTTGGAATGACTGTGGTTTATATACAGAGGAGAGGTATTAGTTTGTTGTGGTCGTATGGGAATGTGCGTTTACTAGACCTGTTTCTCTATGATTTAGACAAGAAGTCCGGTACATTGCTTCCGCTTGTTTCGATGCTGAGAGTTTCAGAAAGGGAATGAAGTTAGCGGGAGATTTTGATACATGGCTGAAGAGCATTTTACATTTTAGTCATTTAGCAGATGCTCTTATGTAGAGCGACTTACAGTTAGTTAGTGCATTCATCTTATTAAGACAGGTAGGTGAGACAACCACATATCACAGTCACAGTAAATACATTTTTCCTCAATAAAGAAGTTACTGCTAAAGAGCGGTTTTTCGGATCTTTCCTCTCACCCCTCTCGCTTTGTTTTCTTTGTCAGGAACCTGAATGCTGGTGTCGAGACAGGATGAGTGACAACACTGTATCGCCCGAGGGTGCAGAGAGTGGGAAGAATGAACATGTCCGCCACTGGCTACATAGTAGTCCCACTGCCCCACAGGAGTATAATGAGGAAGTTGCAGGGTCAAGTCTTCTCTGCCCTGGTAAACAGGGCTTGGTGGCCCAGGAGGAGAGAGCAGAGTCACCTAGCTGTCTGTCAATGAAGAGTGATCACTCAATGGGTCAGCCAATCAACTTCCACCGAGAGCATGGCACAAGAGACAAAAGGTTTGGGCCTGGATTCACAGTCTCAGAGTAGGAGTGCTGCTACAGGATCAGCTTAGCCTTTTAGATCATAATGAATCATAATATATGTACAGAGGGGAACTGATCCTAGATCAACACTGCTACTCCGAGACACTTTAGGCCTTTTTGCACTGCGATGTTCTTAGCCCTGGGCTAAGACTGACCCTGGGCTAAGACTGACCCTGGGCTAAGACTGACCCTGGGCTAAGACTGACCCTGGGCTAAGACTGACCCTGGGCTAAGACTGACCCTGGGCTAAGACTGACCCTGGGCTAGCTATTCCTGTGTTCACACTAACAGTTGTTAATCCTGGGCTAAAATATCCTGGGGACAGTGGGGAGCAGACGTTAGCCTGCCTACATAGCAACCGTTTTTGTTAGCCATAGCAACCAATGTTTTCGCACCAATGAAAGTATTTGTTTTTTTGTCAGGTTTTTGTCCTCGGATGGAAGGATGAAATAGTATAAATGTACTTATTAAAATAGCGTGCAGAACTCATCACAAGAATATGCAAATTAAGTGAAAATGCAGCTATTGTGATTGGACAGTGAAATATTCTATTCTATTCTTGACCCCCATTTCACAATGGCTATTTTGGCACCGGGTTTCTGGGTCTAGTCCTACAAAGTTGGACCTAACCCTGCTCTGGGGCAAGGCCAGCTAGCCCTGGGCTAAGGTTGGTGCTAGAATGTGCAAGTGTGAACACTTGCATAGCCCCAGGCTAAAATCTCCATAAACCAAGGGATAAGGAGACTGCATATGGGTGAATATGGGTCCTGATTTCCAACTGTCTTTACAAGCTATGTTATAGGGTTAGGGTACTAAGTGTATTTTTCACAGGGAGGGTGCAGAGTCACCTACATCCAGCTGTGTGTCAATGAGGAGTGACCGCTCAATGGATCCACCTATAAACTACAAGAAAGAGTTTATTCCCAATCGCAGGTAATTTATGGTTTTCACAATGAGGATGTTGCAATGTGTCAATATGTCAGGCAGTCGACTTCCACGAGGTCACGGCACAAAAGACAAAAGGTCTGGGCCCGTTTTCACAGTCTCAGAGTAGGAGTACTGAATAGTATCAGTTTTGATTAGCATCAGTACTGATTAGCATCAGTACTGATTAGCATCAGTTTTGATTAGCATCAGTACTGATTAGCATCAGTTGTGATTAGCATCAGTACTGATTAGCATCACTTTTGAATATTATTTTGCATATTGTCTGATGACGGTTGACTGACCGAAAGCTCAGCCACAATTAAATAAATACTTTTGCATCTGACTGGAAATGTGCAGTGACTTTTTCCTGTTTCTCCAGTTTAGAATTTTGACTCCAGCACCTTCACTAAATTGGTTTGTGTGTGGTAGATTCTGCCTATTATCAATTAGATCATAATGATTGGACAAGGGGGACTTGATCCTAGATCAGCACTCCTACTCGTAGACACTTTGAATACACTTTGAATATGTGATTTCTAATAGACATCTTGCAGATCGGTAAAAGCGACTGTACATCATGAGCATAGGATTGATTAAAAACACACCTCAATAATGTTTTTTGCAGGGAGGGAGCAGACTCACCTACACCCAGCTATCTGTCAATGAAGAGTGACCAGTCAATGGGTCCATCTTCAAGGTCATTTATGATTTTAATTAATTTAGGATTTTTTTAATAATTTAAAGTATCTAAAGAGTGTGATGTGGGAATTCATTACCATAAAAAATCAACAAAATGAAAATACACAATACCATGCATGTATGTATAAAAAAAAACATACATTTGTTTAATTTCAAATGAATGTATTTCCACCTAATGTATTTCCACCTATTGAAGGATGATGACATCAGACACAACACAACTGTCCATTGGTGGAGTGCATGCAACAATGGTATGTTTGCAGGTTTTAAGCTGAAACTCTATGTATTCATAGTAAATGTATATTCAGTGGATTGTTCTTAGTTTCAATAATAATAAACAATAGGCATTGGTGATTTGGCAAATAAAAAATATCAACTATATGTGCAGGTACAGTAACTGTTAATTGGTTTAAAAATAAATACAACTGCATATGTTGATGATCGTTTTTATTTATTGGGTTCTCAGCTTACAGAACATCATGGCATGAACAGAGTCAGCAACCTCAGAGAATTCCCACAGAGAATTGAAGACTGGACTAAGGAGCATGTGAAAGAGTGGCTAACTAGTAGCCTCAAACTCCCTGAGGTCGCAACAAAACTTTATGAACAGGATGTGTCAGGAGCTAGCCTGGTTTGCATTGAGAAACAGGACTTGACTGATTTAGGTGTTAAGTTTGGGCCTGCGATTCAAATCATAAAAAATGTAGAGATACTGAGAAACGACTTGGAGAGTGTAGGGAGAAGCATGCGATCCCCTGAGAGTGACCCCTTCAGAAGACAGGAGAGATTTAGATATAGAGCCATACCAGAAGCTAGGATGGGGTCACATGAGGAAACTCTGGATTCTGACAGTGTGAAATCGGAGTCGGTGGCTCCAAGTCTAAGCTCTTCATGGACATCAGTGGAAAAACTGAGACATTCCGATTCAGATGTTGCATCCCCCATTCAACTGCCAATGGGAGAGTCGGAATCCATTCCAGCTTATGGAAATATGGAGGACAATACGAGACAAAGTGAGACTTCCATCTCATCAGTTGACCACTCGAGAGAAACTACTCAGAATCTGGAGAAGAGGATATGTCCCCCACGTCGCTTTGACAAAAACGACCCATCGTTCACATACATACAAAATGATACCCTCCCCCCTGAATCCGGTCCAAGCAATCTCATTGACCCGGTACATGAGTACAAGATCCTGCCAAGCACAGAGGAAGCCAGTGAGATAGATATCCTGGAAAAGTTCAGCAACGAAGTGTTTCGTTTTTCCGCAGCCTGCATGAACTCTCGCACCAATGGGACCATTCATTTTGGGGTGACAGGCGGGTCCGGACACATGCATGGACAGGTGATTGGGCAAAACCTGCCATCATTCAATATGTATACAGACAAGTTTGACTTGCGTCTCAAGGAACACTTTGGAGAAGAAACAAACATCGCAAGAGCATGCATCAGGCCTCCAAAATTCTTTCAGGTTCAACGTCTAGACGGCGCGACTTCAGACAAGTGGGTGATAGAAGTTGATGTTGTCCCAAGTTATTCACAGACTCAAGAGAAGCTTTTCTATACCTCAATAATATCTAAACAAAATGGAGAAGAATACAAAACTGAATGTCTATTTATTCGACAAGGCCCAAAGAGCATCAACATTCTTGCAGACAATAATCCCAGAAGTCTTCAGGAGAAGATGAGAGGTTTGACAGAGGAAGTCAAATATTGGTCATCAGCACGCAAGTCAAAAGAGGAGAGCCACTGTCAGCTGCCCAACCAAAACCACCAAGGACAGAGGCTGAAACAATTGATAACTCATGGGAGAGACACACTTGAAAACTCATTGCAAGTTATAGTTGTCACAAACAAGTGCCACCCCAGTCAACTTGAACATTTGGGTTTTTTGAAAGAGATGAAGTTGTTTGCAGTGCTCGAGTTTGACCCAGAATCTGACATGAACGGGACATGCAGTTTCTACAGAGCAGATCGCATAGCTAATCTTCACTACCCTCGAATGTACAATACCAATGACAGTGTCTCCACTGTTATCGGAAAGCTGAACTTGTTTAAGCAGACAAGCTGGGTCTTTTGTAATGGTCGAGCAAATGAGGTCAGTGAAGCAGACAGACCTTTCACTACCAGTGAATGGCTGAAGAAACGTGCTGGAGAAATCAGCGATATGGTTTCATTTCTCTGCAATCCAGATGTCTTGTCGAAAGACAGATTACTTGTGGTGTTCATGCTTCACTCAGGAGTCACTGACATCTCAAGCCCTATACTTGAGGCCTTTTGTGCGATCTATCGCACTCTTGAGGGTGAGGATAATATGCTCTGCATATGCAAAGATTCAAATGTATTCAGTCAATGGAGAGACATGATAAATACTCGCTGCAAAGTGGATATCACCAGTAAATGTATCTACGAATTGAGCCTGAATGAAATCGACTGCACCATCAGGAAAATCAAAGAACCCCAGACACGGTCCTCTAGGAGATATCTGCCATCTTCTGGCTCCAGTTCGGTCCTCCTGACACAAAAAGACGAAGAGCTGATGACCGTACTTGATATACTGAGTGAAAATGAATGTGAGAACACTGAAATTGAAACCAAGGACACTTTTGAGGAATTCAAGACCAACACGGAGGAGGACTTTTACAGAGGCGGACAAGTGACTTGGTGGAACTTCTACTTGTCCGAGAGGCCAGGTTGTCTGCCATTCATCAAACGTGACAAGTATGAAGATCTTCACAACCTGATCACACCTACAGAGGGGTACACATCGCCATGCATAATAATAAACCTCTTCCATCATCCAGGCTGTGGTGGAACAACACTGGCCATGCACGTGTTGTGGAACTTGAGATGTAAATTCAGATGTGCCGTTCTGAAAAACACCATAGCACAGAACAGTGAGATCGCAGTCCAAGTCACACACCTGCTGACCTGTGGCAAAGAGAAGCAGTTGAGTTATACTCCTGTTCTACTCTTGGTTGACAACTGGGAGGACGTTGAAGACCTACAGAGATGCATACTAAGTGCAGCCAACGAGAAGAAAAAACCTGAGACTCTGATGGTCATCATACTGAACTGTGAGAGATCACAGATTCCTGCAGTGAGCTCCAGAAACAGCCGACTTGACAACGTCTTCATGATCAACAAACTCTCCACCAAAGAGCAGAGCTTCTTTGAGGTGAAACTGAAAGAGCTCAAAGGTCACCATCAAAAACCTGAAACGTTCTACGCCTTCATGATCATGACAAACAATTTCAGTGAGAAGTACATAGAGAATCTGGTGCACAACACCCTGAAAGACCTTGACACCTCCAGAAAAGAAGGACAGCTATTTTCACTCTTAGCTTTGCTAAATACATATGTGAACGGCTCCTACATGGCCCTGTCCCTCTGTGAGGAGTTTGTGGGGATTAGGAATACTCTGTGGGGAAAAGAAACACTTGAGGACAAAATGAACCCATACTCCACGCTTCTGATCCACTTCAACATTGAAGAGCACGGCACTTATCAGGCAGTTCGGTTTCTACACCAAATGATTGCAAGTAATTGCCTCAAAGTCCTCACCGGAAAGCACAAGCTTCATCTGGGGGAAATAACAACCAATCTGTTACACTGTGACTTGCTGTACAAATCTGGCATGGGTAAGGATATCCTGGTTCAAAACATCCAAAGTATGCTGATCACGCGGCAAAGAAAGGAACTTGGACATGACAAAGATACACTGTTCTCTCCTTTGATTGAAGACATACAGACGGATGAGGGAATCAGCCAAATCAAAGAAGTTCTTGTAAGAGCAACAAAGAGATTTGACAAAAACGCAACTCTGCCACAAGCTTTGGCAAGGCATTTCTATCTGAAAGAGAAGGATTATATATCTGCTCTGCAATGGGCCAAGGATGCACAGCAGAAAATGTACAATTCTTACATTGCTGACACATTAGGACAGGTGTACAAAAGCCACCTAAAATATGAAATTGAACATGCTGAGGAGCTCACTCCAGAAGGGTTAGACAAATGCCTAAAATTAGCATTTCAGGCCACCAAAGCATTCAGAGATTCACAGGAACTCGCAAAGAAGGATGAGCCAATGGATTCCCTTGATCTGCCCAACAGAAAGAGGCAACGAACCTACAACACATCTGGGTATGTCGGTGAAATGGAAGTTTCAATGATTGTTTTAGATATCATCAAAGATATTCCTTTTTTCAACAAAAGTGACGCACTCCAGCGAGACAAAATGCTGCAGTTCCTCAAAAACCACTTGCCAGTGAGTGATTTTCATGAAACAACAAACAGTACAAATGATCAATTCATTGCTGTTCTGGCAGACCACGAGAAATTCCTGGTCTCTTTGAAGCCACGGCTGAAGGAGATGTTCAGTTTTTTTGAGAACTACTTCACATACCTGAAGCCAAGGTCAATTGAGAAGGAGACAGCAGAGGACAGAAACAAACGAAAAGTATCAGAGCTCTTCAAGAAGTACATTCACATCTTCTGTTCCTCGGGAGAAGAGAGGGCCTCTGAAAGGGCCAGTCAACCAAAACTGAGTATCCGGCAGGAGATTGACGAGCAGCGAAACTATTTGGAGCAAAAGCGAGCAGATTCATTTGCTGGTCTTCTCCAGTATCTGAATGAGAAGAATGGGAATCAAATTGAATTAATTCTGAAGAAATGGCAGTTCATTGTTCAAAATTCTACACGGAAACTCATGGCTGACCGGATCAATTTCATCCTTGCAAACATTGTTCTTCACTGCATTAAGCAGAGCTCAACATTGCTGAAGAGGTACGAGGAGCTGGTCTCCCTTCTCAACGAGGCACTGCAAGAAGAGGGAACCCATTCAAACTGCACAGAGCTGTACTACCTCTCAATGTTGCTGATGTGGCCAAGAAAGGACAACCTGCTTGAGAGCACCACAACGTCCAAAAACATTGGCACGTATGTCACTTCATCGAAAAAATCTTTCCATCGTCGCTTCTCCCACATGTTTACGGCGAAGACTTGCATCGCACATTTCTACCTCGGGAAATCAAGAGGACTGAGGAGAATAATTCACAAAGGCAAGCTTGATCATTTGCTGTACAAAGAGGGACCCAAAACCTCACACAAGAAGGCCTCATCCAAAGATAGACCCCCAAACCCGCATCAACTGTGGCAAAGTGGAGCAATATGGAGGGATCCTGAGATACAAAACCTGTTACTACGGGTCAAAGGGAAAACGGAAAACGGTGACATTTATGTTTACTACGGAGGCAATCTGAAAATCTCAGTGCGTCCAGTATACCTTGGTGGAGTCCGGAGTGGATGCAGCACGGAGGAGGTCTCCTTTTACCTTGGATTCACCATGGAGGGACCCGTAGCTTATGACGTAAAGTATGAAAATGACCGGTAAACAGCTTACCATCAGGTAGACTGAGGAAGGGACGCAAGCGTTCACACTTAGGGAAAGGAAAGGCTTCCATTGAAGTTATATAGGCCTAGAGGTTTTGACTGGGGTGAATGTCTGTGAACCAGGACAGAATCACATTAAGTAAGATGCCAGTGTGCTCTTGTCACTGTGTGAGGAAACCCAACCTCAACCACCTGGATATAATCAAAGCAGAGAGAACAGGTGTCGGGTGACATGCAGAAATGAATCATTCATGCTTTTAGAGGTGAAACAAAGTCCCTGTAATTGTGTCTCTAAGTCCCTGTAATTGTGTCTCTAAGTCCCTGTAATTGTATCTCTAAGTCCCTGTAATTTTGTCTCGAAGTCCCTGTAATTTTGTTTCTAAGTCCCTGTAATTTTGTTTCTAAGTCCCTCTAATTGTGTCTCTAAGTCCTTGTAATTTTGTCCCTAAGTCCCTGTCATTTTTCTGTATGTCCCTGTAATTTTGTCTCTAAATACCTCTAATTACCTCTAATTGTAACATACAGTAAAATACAGTAGCAGACCAATGAACAAGGATTGTAGACCTATAAACCACGTGCAACTATTCAATGCTTAAAACATGTATTATGGTTTAGCATTGTGTTTGTTGAAAGTATGGGATGATTATTATGTTACAAGGCGTGTTGACTTTCTGCACGTTATCTAGCTTCTTCAGTTGTTTTTCTAAATACATTCAATTGCGTGGTTATTTGAAATCAGAGACAAGAAATTAGGAGAAAACCTATTGTCAATGTTTGTTCATGGAATAAAGAGGATTGCATTACTATGTATATAGATATTTTAGGGTATTTTTTCTCTGAATGTTCTGTAAAACAATTATGATTATATAAAAAATGTTACCTGCATGTCTTGCACCCTACTGAAAATATATTAATATTTTAATTTGTGACACATTTCAAATCAAATCAAATCAAATCAAATTGTATTGGTCACATACACATGTTTAGCAGAGTTATTGCAGGTGTAGCGAAATACTTGTGCTTCTAGCTCCGACTTCACAGTAATATCTAACAAGTAATATCTAACAATTTCATAACATATACCCAAAACACACAAATCTAAGTCAGGAATGGAATTAAGAATATATACATATATGAACGAGCGGTGTCAGAGCGTCATGGACTAAGATACAGTAGAAAAATATAGAATTAAGCAATAAGGCACGGGGGGGTGTGGTATATGACCAATATACCTCGGCCACTATACACTTTTGACCCTGGTATTGTGCCAAATGAATATTCCTAACCTACAGTGAAGCACTGTTTGATTATGATGTTGTTGTGTTTAATTTACCAGAAAATGTTTCATGTGCCACTGGCTCTCCTATATCTTACTATTTGCCAATCTTCAGCTGGAAAACTATACAAAATGGCCATCCCTGGAATGTACTGGTCCTGATCAGTAGAAATTGTATTTTTCAAATGCAAACACAGCAGGCAGATAGAGACTATATTTCATGATTTTATTATTTTATTATTTTGCTACAAAAAAAAGGATTTTAGTCTGTTTCAGTCACTGAAATACAGTTTTTTCAAAATAACTGGTCTGACAGCACCCTCTACTGGACCAACACAAATCACACACTGACAGTGTAGGGCCGAATACGTGTTAACTAGGTATTCTTGTTATTATTTGTTTAAACAATAGGGTCCACCAAAGACGTGTGTGAGGTGCTGATCGTGAGAATGTAGGCTTTCTCTCAATCAAGCTGTCCAATACAATAATGGTTGATGTAAAAAAAAATACATAAATAAATACGATTTTTTTTCGCCCGAAAACAGGTAGACCACATCTAGTGTCCGTATGCTTGTGTACTTACTGTATCTGTCTGTCTGCCATTTTCTCACATTACGACGTAATAAACTTCCAAAACCAAAGTCCAGTAGGGGTTAGTGTTCCCAAAACTAAAGTCTAACAGACGTAGCTAGCTACTGCTACTCCTTTATAGCAGCAAGACAGCAAGAAACATTTATTATAAAGTTAGAGATAGATAGCTAAAAAAGTAGGCTATTTACCGGATATCTAAACGAAAGCAAACCAACGCAAGATTCGCTATTATGAAGGCATGTCTGTGTAAAACATAATGAATAGCAAACGTTTGGCGTGGCTTTATGCAATGGTAGCGTAAAAGCGCGGAAACAGTTCTTCATTTTAACAATGTATTATAATTTTAGCATTATCTAAAAGACTCATGGTAAAATAACCTAGTGGGTAGTCACATTCATCTACTTGTGTTTTAGAATATGTACTGTATGTCAGGATGGCCGAGCGGTCTAAGGCGCTGCGTTCAGGTCGCAGTCTCCCCTGGAGGCGTGGGTTCGAATCCCACTTCTGACAGTAGTTTTGTAATATATTTGCAATATGCTTTTCTTTTCAAGAAATGTATGTCAGAAAATGTTGTTCAGTGTTAATGTAAGACACTTTCACCCAAAAGTTAAAGGTACAGTTCAACCATTTTACTTCTTTAAGATATTTGTTTCCTTACATTGAAAGCAGTCTATGACTGTGAATGAGTCACTGCAGTACACACTATGGTTTGGTAAACTAACGACTGCACTGATTATGCAACATGTATAAATGCAAAGAGAATAGTCAAGCATGGGGTTGTGCCAATAATTTATAAATACACTAGAACACTTATAGGGGGCGCTGTGTTGAAGCCACCGTGCCTCCATCTTGGCACTCCCCCACAGTTTGTAAAACATTTTGGAAGCTATAGAAATGCATTTATTAACGTCTACATTTGTTTTGGCCACATGTATTCTATTACAGACACCTAAATGCATACTTTACAATTATATTATGTGAGGTAAACATACAACAAAATTTAAGGTATATATATTTTTTTAAGTATATATTTTTATATTACTAATGTTACTATCCCCACCACAACAAAACAATACTTAAATACATGTAATTTTGTCCTTTAAACATTTAAAGCTGCAATAGGTCACTTTTTGGGTGACCCCACCAAATTCAGATAGAAATATGAGTTATAGATCGGTCATTGTCATTGAAATGACGTCTAAGAAGCTGTAGATCTATTCTATGTGCTCTATTTCTATTCTTCCCATTCTTAACTTTCGTTTTTGCATCTTTAACTTTAGGTTTTGTTCACAGCGGTTTCGATGGTACAATGACTCTACACTATACTCGCTTGTTTTGTCACAAACTTATATTAGGCAAACTATTAGAATTTTAGCAACCAGGAAATGGCAGAGAGATTTCTGCATAGTGTACCTTTAATTGAAATAGTGTAGAATTCCATTCATTCCTATGGAGCACTGCTCCTACTGGGGAGTGCCAATATGACCGACCGGTGGCTTCAAAGCCTCTCAATAGACTATTGAAATACAGCATCAGCAAGCCAGGGTTTATATACTGTATATCATTGGTTGTGCCTGGGGCTGAGTTTGTGACAGACACCACATAGCCTGACAGTATAAAGGCAACTGAGGTAGGTGTTCTCTGGACAGACTCTCATTAAGTACCTGACAGATCTACACTCCAAAACCTAGAATTGAACAGCAAACTCTAAGTAACCTGCATAGCCTACTTCTTTATTATTTGCAAGTCCAAATGTGTATCTGGTACATGTTGTTGTCTTATATATTCTGCATAGTTCTGCAATGCGTAGTTTTAACTTTTTGCTTTTTGAAAATAGTGCTGTTAGAGTTTTGCTAATATTTTAAAACATACTTCAATTCATTGGTGACAGGTGTTGTTAGAATATAAAGGGCAAAATATTATGTCAGCACTGAGCTCAATGTCTGCAATTGCCCAAGCTGCAACATTCCAAACTTTACAGATTGTGAGTAGCCTGGTGGAACCAGCCTGATCACTGCAGTCAGCATTCTGCTATGTGAAAGTGAAATCGAATGTTGAACGCAGCAATCAGGCTGATTCCACCAGGCTATAGCGTGAGGGCTATTTAGGGGAAACTTTGGTCACTGTGAGGGCTGTTTTTAGAATTTTCGTAGTGTCAGGAAATGGATTGTGATTCTTCATACTAAGACTGTCTTCTCCCGAGTGGTGCAACAGTCTAAGGCACTGTATCTCAGTGCTAGATGTGTCACTACAGACCCTGGTTTGATCCCAGGCTGTATCACAACCCGGCTGTGATCAGGAGTCCCATAGGGCGATGCACAATTGGCTCAGCGTCATCCGGGTTAGGGGAGGGTTTGGCTGGGGAAGGCCATCATTGTAAAGGAAGTATTTGTTCTTAACTGACTTCTCTATTTAAATAAAATTATCTGGGCTATTATGATGTTTTGAAGCCATACATACACGTTTTACATTGCATGTACACATACATAGCTAGTTCAATTGATAAATGAAATTAAAAGTGATGGTAACTTAGCCCACAGTTTAGATTCTACCATCGGCGTGTATTCATGGATGCCAAGGGAAACCAGGCTTCCCCCCAAAAAAAACAGAATGATTTATCATTCCTCTCTCTGTTTTTCATACTTTTCCTTCAATTTGCAAGAGGCTGAATGTGTCTCACCGGAGAAAGCATCAAAGCGAGCGAAACAAAGGCCATCTTTCTCAATATGTGTAGCCCGGCTATCGGATGCTGTCTTGACAAAAAGAGTATGACATTGTTGCCGCCCGTAGCATTGAATGCAAGGGAAGCCAGCGAGCATTTGGCCTCCACTGATTAAAACAATTTAATAAATGATAACTAATCATCATTGAGCTAAACTGAGTGAGCTCAACTGTGAATGGCTCTGGCACACACAAAAAAATGTCAAAGGAAGCCAGTTTGGATTTGGCTTCACGTCAATCACATCACAAGCAAAACAGAATTTACATTTAAAAAAAAGATTGCATCTCTTTGTATCGTTGACCTCCGGTGGCTAGCTAGCTACAATTGTCCCTTTCTTAAAATAGCAATGGATGGAAATAGGGATTTGGACTTGTGATTTTACTTAATTCTCCATACTGGACAATGATTATAACAGCGATTCTGATCCAACCATAAATTCATACATTGTCCCCCTGGCCTGAGGGGATGGAAGTTCAATATGTAGCTAGATGTAGTAGGCTAATGTTAACTAGCAGGCCTGGCGCATCGTTGCCCATGAAAGGAATTTAGGCTAGCGAGCAAGCATTTTAGCCAAATATATCCATATTTCCGTTAGGGAACTCCTACTGCGAAGTGTGCATGTGCAATAACCCAATTTGCCCTCCTTCTAAACAATGCAATTTTTTGAAACTTTGGCAAAGGGTCGGTCTAAAGAACTGTGTACTCTGTTTGTAAGATATTTTAGTTTTTGGAAGAGAGAACTGTATTGAGATCGAATGTTTCATCGATGAGAAAATTAGCCGAATGTCGGCCAAAATCCATCTCGCTCCATCTTCTCCCCCTGGCGGACACTGGGCTTCCTCTCATCAACATACAGTATTTGGTGGTGAGTGGAAATGCCAAATGGATGCTTCAGATTTATACATCTGGTGAACCGTCTGGCTCATTGTTCTACCTGTGCGTGTGCTGTATGAGAGTCATAGACCGTTTCGGCAACATGAAAGACAGGAGGATGTCTTTGGCGTTTCTCTATAAGTAGGGTGAGTCAACATGTTTTTTCTACTTGCCTGCCTGTTGAGTTGGGTATCTGGAGTCATATGTCTACAAGTGGAGATGTACAGTAGCTGAGGTTTTATAGCAATGTGGGGCCTATTCTTAGTTGTAGGGTACTAGGGGGTAACTAGCCCCCTGGGGTACTTTCCCCACCCGCTGTAATTCAAATAAAGACCACAAGATGTCACCAAATTATTTCCCCAACACTTTCCCTGGGTGTCACTGCTCTTGCTCAACAAAAAATGTAATCTGTGTCATCACACATTTTGGAGATATTTCAACAAAATAATTTTGTGTTAAATTGATAAATAATAAATAGGACAGACTATTTTTTACTCTCTACGCGCTGGATATGTTTGGCAGCATGAGTGAAGGAGGCTTTGTTGCGAAATAGGAAGCCGATTCTAGATTTAATTTTGGATTGGAGATGCTTATTATGAGTCTGGAAGGAGAGTTTACAGTCCAGCCAGACACCTAGGTTGTTATAGTTGTTCACATATTCGAAGTCAGAACAGTCCAGAGTAGTGATGCTAGGCGGGTGGGCGGGTGCGGGCAGCGATCGGTTGAAGAGCATGCATTTAGTTTTACTAGTGTTTAAGTGCAGTTGGAGGCCACGGAAGGAGTGTTGTATGGCATTGAATCTCATTTGGAGGTTAGTTAACACAGTGTCCAAAGAAGGGCCAGATGTATACAGAATGGTGTCATCTGCGTAGAGGTGGATCAAAGAATCACCTGCAGCAAGAGCGACATCATTGATATATACAGAGAAAAGAGTCGGCCCGAGAGTTGAACCCGTTGGCACCCCCATAGAGACTGCCACAGGTCCGGACAACAGGCCCTCCGATTGGACACACTGAACTCTGTCTGATAAGTAGTTGGTGAACCAGGCGAGGAAGTCATTTGAGAAACCAAGGCTGTTGAGTCTGCCAAAAAGAATGTGGTGATTGACAGAGTCGAAAGCCTTGGCCAGATCGATGAATACGGCTGCACAGTATTGTCTTTTATCGATGGCGGTTATGATGTCATTTAGGACCTTGTGCGTGGCTGTGGTGCACCCGTGACCAGCTCTGAAACCAGATTGCATAGCGGAGAAGGTACGGTGGGATTCGAAATGGTCGGTGATCTGTTTGTTAAAGTAGTAAAACGTTATGTATTTAGTCCCACATTCACGCAATGACTACATCAAGCTTATGACTCTAGAAGTTTGTTGGATGCATTTGCTGTTTGTTGTGGTTGTTTCAGATTATTTAGTGCACAATAGAAATGAATGGTAAATAATGTAGTGTGTCATTTTGGAGCCACTTTTATTGTAAATAAGAATAGAATGTTTCTTACCACTTGTACATGAATGTGGATTCTACCATGATTACGGATAATTGTGAATTATGATAAGTGAGAAAGTTACAGATGTACAAGTATCCCCCCTAAAATACCTCCCAGACATGCTAACCTCTCACCATTACATTAACACGGGAGGTTAGCATTTTTGGGGGTTATGATATTTGTGTGTCTATAACTTTATCACTCTTCGTTATTCACGATTCATTCAGGATTATCCATAATCATGGTAGCATCCACATTAATGTACACGTATTTAGAAACATTATATTCTTATTTACAATAAAAGTGACCCAAAAGGGTTCTCATATTAGATTGTGTAGAAATGCAGGAAATTAGCTTTAGATCCCCCAAAATATCTGATGGAGGACCCCCAGCCTCCCCACCAGGTTATGTCCCCCCCACTTCTAAAACCAAAGTTGAGCCCCTATACTTATATTATGCTGTATATACAACCACTACATACTGTACTTGTCTAAAGGAAAGTATATTTTTGCTGAGGTATGAGTTACAATATGCTCCCCTTTGTGATAGCCTACTGTGTGTAGTCTATAGGCCTTTTCTCCACCATAAATATTTTGTTTAAGGTTATGATTACATTACTAAGTGTTCCTACGTTATGGACAACACATTGTTTTATTCGATGATTAGTATTATTATTTCTCTGAAAGGGTACATATTGAGAGCAGCTATTAACCTATTTTTCACCTACTTCCTTTGTTGCAGTGACTGATATATGTAACACCAAGTGTCCCCAGTGGTGTGCAGAGAGATGACATGGCAGAGGCTCTCTCAACTGGTAAGACAATTTGTCACAAGTATCAGACATTGATAATTTAACAAGTGCATCTTTGTGATTTAGTGTTTTATCTCATTGATGTCATCTTTATCAGTGTGTGTTAAATTAGATTTAATTAACCATATTTCTTTTGAAAGGGCAAAATATAAACTTCTGTCAGTTTATTATTATAGTAAATGTCTGAGCTTAGCATGTATTCATGTTGTGGAGGCATAGTGGCTGTGAAAAGAGACTAACCGTGTGTTTGTTATCTATTTGCATTTTTTTTGTGTTGAAGATTCTGATATAGAGATTGTGCTGGTGGGGAAAGTTGGATGTGGGAAGAGTGCTTCCGGAAACACCATCCTGGGCAGGGAGGTGTTTCAGTTGTCATTCGTATCCTCAGCTGTAACAAAGACTTGTCAGAGAAAGACACAAACAGTTTGTGGGAGACGGGTCAATTTAGTGGACACTCCAGGACTGGACTGTGCCGAGGCGACTTCTGATAAACTGATCTGGTCCTTGGGGCTGAACACACATGGGAACATTAATGTCTTCCTGCTGGTGATCCAGTTGGGCAGGTTCACAGAGGAACAGAGAGTAGCAGTTCAATAGATGGTATACATGTTTGGTGGGGAGGTGAGAGAGTTCACCATGATTCTCTTTACACATGGAGACCACTTGGGAAGGTCAATAGAGGACTTTATCCATAAAGCAGGTGAACCACGGAGGCAAGTGGTAGAGAGGTTTGGCAACATATACCATGTGTTCAACAATATGTCTGGTGATCCAAGCCAAGTGAAAGAACTGTTTGAGAAGATCAGGAGAATGTAGACTGCAATACAACACAGGCATTATATCTTTGTATCACCAATAATGGTAAATTTATTATCTGGCTCAAGATCTCTGGTTAAACCTTTATTTAATAGAATCTTCTTGTTAAAACTAGGACAAATGCTGTATCGAAGACGGTCTTTGAAAATACAAAATTTCCCCTTTTGAATTTACATTCTAAACTAACTAAACTAAAATGTGTGCCATACAGCAGCTGACATTTTGCCTTTTGTTAACATTTAACTTGAAACAAAACACTACAAATAGTTTTTTTATCCCTATACACAATAGCCACCCCATGACACAATACCACTACCATTCACAAACAAACAACTGATACAAAAACAGCTCAACAACTGCACAGTAGCCTATTTATAACCAATAGTAGGCCTAATCTTCTTTCACCTCATTTGAAAAGGAAACTGACTTTTTAAATGCATTTTGCAGAGATATTCTGAAAAACTGTTGATTTCTGTCAGTTGCTCTGTGACTTCACTGGGGGAACCACTCACTAAACTGGCATAGGAATCAATGTGACTGTGTGCACTGCAAACACTGTGCACGTGTTCAGCATTTTAGATCATGTAGCTATCCCATTAAATAGTTTGCTATAATATTTTATTTTTGACACAATAGCCCATTTTGGATAATTTACAGATGTCCATGTTCTATGATAGGGTCATTTGCAAGGTAGGCTACACAGATGTGCAGCTCATGTCAGCTTTTATATCATAAAAGCTGACATGAGCTGCACATCTGTGTAGCCTACCTTGCAAATGACCCTATCATAGAACATGGACATCATCATGGACATCAACATGGACATTTTGTAATGTAAAATATGAAATGTAGGGATGGATTGATCAGGGGATGTTCATTCACTAAGCAAACTACTAGCTGTCCAACTCCATGCCTATTCAGGCGAGTAGCGAACCCAAACGTTATACTTCAAATAGACTACTGATTAAGAGTGTAGGTTACTGTACAGTCATAGAAAGGTCTGAATGTTAGAAAAACACGCTTAGAAAACTCCTCGGACTAGCCAATCATTCAAGACATTGTTGGAGGGACAGCACAGCGCATTTCTGTGGCCTTTTCTGTGGTAATATACACAGTTGCTTGACTGGCTCTCTGAGCACCCTCAATGGGGTCGGTCACAATCGGATGCATCTGGTTTTCATGGGAAAAGGAAGAGAGCCTGTGATGCAACTTCCGCTTTTGGATGAGAGCCTCGCTCTTAACAAGGAGGAAGTTATATTACACTGAACCGGGGTAAACCGGCTTCATGTCACCGGGCAAAAGCGGTGAGGGAGGAGCGCCTAGCTCAAATTGAGCATCACCGGGCCATAATATCAAGAAAACAGCTTGATGAATCATTCAAATATACAAAACCTGTATTTTCCATCCAATTTTCTGTATTTTGCCTTGGGAAGGCTGGTAAAGCGATTTATGTTTTTATAAAACACTTGTGAAAACACTGAATCTTAACTTATTACTCCACGTGCTTGACATTCATTTTGTTTACAGTCGACTTTGCTGTCGGCTTTGACCGTGGCACCCAGCGCACCCTCGGGAGGCAGCTCTGTTCACCCATTCATCCAGTCCCCTTATTGTGACACTTTTTCTTAACTCCTCCACATATTGAATTTGTTGAACTGTGCAGAATAGAACCCCTACAGTTCTCTCTTCTTCTCCTCAAGACCAGAAAGTGAGGCTTCCCTCTCAGGTGTTTCTGTTATGCCTGCTACATTAGGTTATTCCCAGAGTGACAGCATGCCATTGTTTCAGAACACTCAACGTCCAGAAGTACTTTGCAAACCGTTGGTTTGAAATTCATATTGTACATTTTTAAGATCAAATGAAAACAACACTATGGGGCCTGGTGAAGGTTTTTTTTCTTCTCCATGATCCCTCGTTTCATATACAAGCTTTAAAAATTGGACATGTCATATAAACAAAAATCTAAACGCAGAATGCAACAATTATTGATTTTAATGAGTTATAGTTCAGATATGGAAATCGGTCAACTGAAATGCATTCATTAGGCCCTAATCTATCGACTTCACATAACTGGGCAGGGGTGCAGCCATGGGTGAGCCTGGGAACCATAGGCTCATCCCGTTGGATGCCATGCCCTCGAACTGGGGAGCCAGACCCAGCCAATCAGAATGAGTTTTCCCCAACAAAAGGGCTTTATTTCAGACAGAAAATCTCAGTTTCATCAGTTGTCCGGGTGGCTGGTCTCCGACGATCCTGCAGGTGAAGAAGCCCGGATGTGGAGGTCCTGGGCTGGCGTGATTACACGTGGTCTGCCGTTGTGAGTGTGGTTTGACATACTGCCAAATTCTCTAAAAAGATGTGGGAGGTGGCTTATGGTAGAGAAATTAACATTAAATTCTCTGGCAACAGCTCTGGTGGACATTTCTTCAGTCAGCACGCCAACTGCATTCTCCCTCAACTTGAGACATCTATGGCCTTGTGTTGTATAACAAAACTGCACATTTTAGAGTGCCCCTATATTGTCCTCAGCACAAGGTTCACCTGTGTATTGATCATGCTGTTTAATCAGCTTCTTGATATGCCACACGTGTCAGGTGGATGGATTGTCTTTGCAAAGGAGAAACGCTCACTAGCAGGGATGTAAACAAATTTGTGTACAAAACTTGAGAGAAATAAGCTTTTTGAGCATGTAGAACATTTATGGGGTGTTTTATTTCAACTCATGAAACATGGGCCCAACACTTTACATTTTGCATTTATAATTTTGTTCAGTATACACTACTGTTCAAAAGTTTGGGGTCACTTAGAAATGTAATTGTTTTCGAAAGAAAAGCAAAAAAATTTATCCATTAAAATAACATCAAATTGATCAGAAGTACAGTGTAGACACGGTTAATTTTGTAAATGACTATTGTAGCTGGAAACAGCTGATTTTTTATGGAATATCTACATAGGCGTACAGAGGCCCATTTTAAGCAACCATCATTCGTGTTCCAATGGCACGTTGTTAGCTAATCCAAGTGTATCATTTTAAAAGCTAATTGATAATTAGAAAACCCTTTTGCAATTATGTTAGCAGAGCTGAAATCTGTTCTTCTTAAAGAAGCAATAAACTGGCCTTTAGACTAGTTGAGTATCTGGATCATCAGCATTTGTGGATTCGATTACAGGCTTAAAATGGCTCAGAAACAAAGAACTTTCTTCTGAAACTCATCAGTCTATTCATTCAAATAGGAAAAGGCCAAATGTGTTTTGTTGATGTTCTGTTTGCTCAGGCGAAGTTGGCTATTTGGCTAACAAGGAGGAACAGGGTCAAAGGTGGGGGATAACAGACCCTTTACTATTATTTAACGGGATGGTCTCTGCGCACATTAGGGTTGAGTTTGAGTTCTATAAAAAAGTGTGGAGATGTTTCAGGAGATATGGTGTGTTGGGGAGGCTGTCTGTACAGCTGGGGAAGATGTTTTGGATATACGGTTGTAGAAGTGGTGAGGTTTTTTGGTTATTGTGATTGTGGTGTTGTTTTGTATCGTGTTGTAGAGGGAAAGGTGAGTATGGTACATGTATGCAGTACAGGATATATTAGCGTTTTATTTTAGGGGTGGTGGTGGTGGTGAGGTTATAATGAAATGAGAATGTTTCATTAAAGAAAAACACAAAGTCAAGTCTCTCTCTCTGTGTGTAATGATTCTAAAAAGGAACACATGGATTAGAAATGTATTTTTGTACTGTGGCCTTTATTTTATAAAAGTAACATGTTAGAGTTTTGTTGGTATTTGATGGTAGTCAATTTAGCAACAAAATAATTATGGCAGAAAAACAGACTCGCACAAATTTCAGACTTGAGTTTCCATAATGTAAAATGTATCAACCCCTACAAAAATGTCCATGAATTAAAATCCACATTATATTTCACATTTACTGTTGCTGTAGGAATATTTTCCTGTTGTAGCAAACTTGCTCAAATTAAGATCTGTACAGGCAATGCTCACAGATTATTTTGTGCATTCCATGAAGTACAACTTTGTGTCAAGAAGAAGTGTGAAACTTAAAAATGTAGCCGTTCCTCAAAATGTGACAACGTGTGGTACATGAAGACTAAACTTCTTTAAAAAGGTAACAGCCGTGTCCATTTAATCCAACAGAACTCCAACCACAGACACAAAAGGAGGTCTGCATTGTTCTGGTCGGGAAGACTGGAGCTGGGAAAAGTGCATCAGCTTTAGAATCAAGGGTTTCCTCTAATTCTCTGACAAAAAACTGTGAAAAGGAAAAAGGGAAGGTGGATAGGCAAAGTGTAGCTGTTATTGACACCCCAGGGTCGTTACATACTACATTATCCAATGAAGAGGCACTGAAAAAGATCGCTCCGTGCATCTCTCTCTCTGCTCCTGCTCCCCATATGTTCCTGGTTGTGATCAAGCTGGGAAGATTCACTGAAGAGGAACAGAAAACTGTGGAGATTATTCAGAGATTCTTTGGTGATGAAACATCGAAATACACCATGGTTCTCTTCACACATGGAGAGAGTGTTGATGATGATGATGATGATGGTGTAACAATTGACAACTTCCTGGGTGAAAATCCAAGTTTAGGAAGTTTAGTTTCAAAATGCAATGGGTGATATCATGTCTTCAACAACAAAATACGAATAGCTCCCAGGTCACTGAGCTGCTTGAGAAGATAAACAAGATGGTGAAGATGAATGGAGGAAGCCACTACACCACTGAGGTGTTCCAGGAGGCTGAGAGAGCGATTGAAGAAGAGAAAGAGAGGATCCTGAGAGAGAATGAAGAGAAGATACGCAGAGAGGAGAAACTGAAGAAAGACAAAATGAAACAAGAGGCTCAAGAGAAATAGCTTAAAGAGGAGAATGAGAGGATCCTGAGAGAGAACAAAGAGCAGAAATGCAGACATGAGGAGGAACTTAATGAAATGGTAGAAAAACATTCTCGGGAGAAAGTGCATAAAGAGGAGAAGAAGAGGATTGAGAGAGAGATAGAAGAGCAGATTCAGGGGGGAGGAACTGGAGAAACTGAAACTGGAAGAAGAGGCTAAGGAGAAATAAATAAATTAGTTGAGGGAAAAACATAAAGGGAGGCTAGAGAGAAAGCTGAAAACAGTAACAGCTTTCTAGATAGTTTTTTTTTTAAGAGTCGGGGAGCTAGTGGTGAAAGCAGCAGAAGCTATGGGTGTGAAAGTAGTAAAAGCTGTTGAAGACTGCATTATACAATGACAATCTGAAACAATGCTGTTCTAGAGTCCCAAGCTTAGTCACAGTTGATTTTAATTGTAATTACAACTGTATTGTATTGCATTGCATTGAATAAAGGGATATACAACATACACCGTTGTCATTCTGTTGTTATAGTCTGTAGACCCATTTACTTCTATATATGTATATTATATAGCTTACAAAAAGCTCTATGACATTTAACTTGGCTCTGTGTCTGTTTATGTCACCAGTAAACATTATGGAATGATAATTTAACACAAATGCCAGATATTATTAAATTCAATGTTTTTATTATTATTCAATGAGGACATGTTCTTTAAATAACACAAATAATCTTCATGACAGTTTAACAGCTGGTAATTCCCAATGATGATACTGATAGTAACAATGCTAATCAGAAGTGCCTTGCATGTAGAGGAAGGGTTCTAGTAGAAACAACAGAGCCCCTGTCCAGAAACAACCCCTAACTAGCCCTTTCCTATAGGCCCTGGTGGAGGTCTGAGAGGATTGGACAGGTTTTAGCAATATGGTGAAATTCCACCTAGCCTATCAGAGGGTGGAGCTATCACTATATTGATTCAACCTATCAAGTCCTATCAGAGGTCTACAAGTGTCTAGGGATATCTGTAGACCATGTACTTATTGGGCCAGTAGAAACCCTAAAGGGAAGGGCTGTTTCTGAACAAGAGCCGAGACATCTCCATAATAAAGTATTATTACACCTGGCAACAGACCAACCAACATCCCAGCCAGCAGAAGGGTTTAGTGGTTAGCTACATTCGTGATTTTCAGGGCAGCTTTCATGCATTGGTATTATAAACAAAATAGGTTTAAATCAACAAGATTCTTAGCCTTAAAATAATAAAGAGACCAGTGAGACCAGTGAAACAGTTTAAACAGTGAAGTAATAAAGAGACCAGCGCTGTTGAGTGAGACCGGCTACATCTCAGTACTTTTGTTCATCTTTCCTCCTCCTTTCCTACATATCACTAGATAGATGAATGGTTAGAACTGGTTTTAAAATGTTAATAGCTATAGCCATATAGTCATACATATTTTAAAGTCCCCACATATCAGTTAATATGATATGAATATGGCTGGGACTTTTTCCTGACCAAGTGACCTGACTGGGAAAACCTCCAGGTCTATAACTAAGGCCTGGAGTTTCCCCTGGTCTGCTCATGTACAGCCTCTCCTATAAGGAAATGATATGAGGGAAGGAATCCATTTAAAACTATTGAGACACAGCCATGTGAGCCATGGTGGCCTGGTCTGTCTTGGTCCTCCTAGCCAGTAGAGGGAGACAAACACACTTTAAACTCTGGGGAAGACAGCCGAAACAGCACCCTATTTCCTATAGTGCACTACTTTTGACCAGGGCCCATAGGGAACAGCCAGCCAGTCAGTCAGTTTCAACAGACAAGGAACCAGCAGCATGGTGGTGACCATTTATCAATAGTGTAAAAATGTAAACTCACTTTTTAATAAATTACTGCACACAGTTCTCTTCTCCCACATTTCAGGTTGGCAACACAGGGAACTCAAACATGAGCAAAAAACGGTACTATTAATACATAAAGTAGTACCCTTTTCTCACAGCAACTAGGTCTCTTTTTCATTGATGTTACAGTCAAACTAGGACCAAAAATAGTAGTCTGCCTCAGACTTTATCAGAAACTTGCCCATACTTGTATATAAATTCACCAATATAATACAAACCAACCTCTTGACCTTGGGGGGTTGATTTATTTAATGCATTATACTGCCATTGTACTATGGTAACGCACAATTCATATAGATGGTGCCATACGATATTTTCTGGTACCATTTATCATTGTCGCGTAGAGTAGGCCAGAAGGCTAAACTGAAAAACCTAACCTCTTTCAAATAAAACGATGGCAGAGCCGCAAAAGTAAGTGATTCTGGAAGATAAACAGTACTGCCATTAAGGTATACATTGTGAGACAGCTTAAACAGAGCTGCACATCAACAGCTCAGTCAAAACGGTCCCTCTCTTGAACTGAAAGAGTGGCTCATTTTCTAGGGGAAGCCCCTCCCATCAGAACATACCAAACTCCTTAATCAATTAAGCCATTGCAAACATCAAAGCCACTCAGCTAAACATATCATTAATTATATTGATTGAACCTTTGCAAATCGGTCTTTCATAATACAATATAGAACAATATCACACATTTACAGAAACAAACATGGTGCTCATCCATAACATTGATAAGGACAATAAACGTCACTTCAATTAAACATGAAAGCGTGTCTGTGTATTCTTAGATTGTCAAGTTAACTTGTGTCGACCCACATTGCTAATGTAGCTACAAACGGAGCAGGGAGGGTGAGGTGTGGGTGTGTTAGTTTACCAAACGCTGCCCGCGGCCTGTGACACTTCTCCGTCACAATCATAATTGTGCATTACCATGGTAGAATGTATAATGTAGTTTCAAACCATGTTATTTCCATGATCCATATCTATACTATGGTATAAATGAGGCATTACCATGTTATTTCCATGATCCATATCTATACTATGGTATAAATGAGGCATTACCATGTTATTTCCATGATCCATATCTATACTATGGTATAAATGAGGCAATACCATGGTATTATTTAGGTGCATGGCAGTTCCATCATACTTCAAAGCTAAAATCATGGTACATTGTCATGATTCAGATCTATTAAAAAGCAGGAGCTGGCGCACACCCAGAGAAAAGTATTTAGTGTAGAAATGCTGACTAACGGAGAATAAACTGTGCTTCTACACCTGCATTGCTTGCTATTTGGGGTTTTAGGCTGAGTTTCTGTACAGCACTTTGTGACATCAGCTGATGTAAGAAGGGCTTTATAAATACAATTGATTCACTGTAAGCTATAAAAACAAAGAGTCGCTCACTCCATATGTATAACCTCCCAGTAATGTATTGGGTAAAACACCACCAACGTTTTGGCACTGTGCCTTCTTCAGGGTGATTCAGATCTATACCATGGTATAAATGATGCAAGACCATGGTCATATATAGGTATAATGTTAGTACTATGGTAGTATTATCATACTTCAAGGTTAAAACCATGCTACATTTCCATGATTAAGACTATACCATGGTATGAATGAAAGCACCATAGTAGTACTGTGGTAAAATTGTTTGTTTAAGGGGAGGTCGCGGCAGTGATCCCTTCACACACAATCTACACGGAACAAATGTAACTATCATAGCCACTAGAGGGCACTAGAAAACAGCAGAAAATAACCTAAGTGGACTTTTTAAAGAACTGGTAGAGAATAAGAAAGTGAAAGTTGGCCTTGCCTTCTCTATCAGTGTGGAAACGGGCCTAAATACATTTTAACTGAAACACGTCAGGGCAGCCAAGGTCTTCAGCCAAGACAGAGAACACCACACATAACTCATATCTCCTCTCATAATTACAGGATAGAATCCTTGGAAATGTCTGTCATCAGTACTTAGAGGATGAACATAAAGATCTGGGTATCGCACATTTGACAGTGCATCATTTATTTCCCCCTGAATAAAGGTGGAAGTTAAATGTTTATTTCTGCCTGTCAGGTGGCATAAGCTATGTGCTACTGTAAAATGTATTTACAGTTGCAGTCACAGCTCCCATTGCTGCCTCAGAAGCATGATGAATGGAGATGAAATATTTAAGCACAAACCATTACTATTCATTTCAGTTATTTCATGGCACTATAAAATAAAGTCACTGAAAATACCTCCCTATTTTTTTACCCATTGTTTTTATTGCCAATTCCGAAAAAAAAAAAAGCAAAGGACTCTCTTTAACTTCTTCCTTTCCGTGCTATCATCTAACTAGTACAGGGCATAGGGAGATGGAGACAAGGTGTACAAAGAGAACATTGGACAATAGAACATATTTTGCTGGATAGAACCTCACTGGACTATCTGCACTTAACACTTGGCGAAAGACATGTTTCTACAGTAAGATGACCATGTACAAGTTGAGATATGAGAGATAGAAAGTATTGTGGTTACCACAAGGCATGTTGACAGGAAGACTGCAGATGTAATTTAGATGTTATCTAAATCTGTTGCAACACATCACAACTTCTCACTTCTGAGACTTAAGTTTTGTTGTGCATTGTCCCTGTTCAAATATATTAAATAAATATATTCTACTATTATTGTAGCCTAAATTAAGAATGACACTTGGGAGGGTTGATGAACAAAAACTCAGCAAAAAAAGTAATGTCCTCTCACTGTCAACTGCATCTTTTTTCAGCAAACTTAACATGTGTAAATATTTGTATGAACATAAGATTCAACAACTGAGACATAAACTGAACAAGTTCCACAGACATGTGACTAACAGAAATTGAATAATGTGTCCCTGAACAAAGAGGGTGTCAAAATCAAAAGTAACAGTCAGTATCTGCTGTGGCCACCAGCTGCATTAAGTACTGCAGTGCATCTCCTCCTCATGGACTGCACCAGATTTGCCAGGTCTTGCTGTGAAATGTTACCCCACTCTTCCACCAAGGCACCTGCAACTTCCCGGACATTTCTGGGGGGAATGACCCTAGCCTTCACCCTCCGATCCAACAGGTCCCAAACGTGCTCAATGGGATTGAGATCCAGGCTCTTCGCTGGCCATTGCAGAACACCGACATTCCTGTCTTGCAGGAAATCACACACAGAATGAGCAGTATGGCTGGTGGCATTGTTATGCTGGAGGGTCATGTCAGGATGAGCCTGCAGGAAGGGTAACACATGAGGGAGGAGGATGTCTTCCTGTAACGCACAGCGTTGAGATTGCCTGCAATGACAACAAGCTCAGTCCGATGATGCTGTGACACACCGCCCCAGACCATGACGGACCCTCCACCTCCAAATCAATCCTGCTCCAGAGTACAGGCCTCGGTGTAACGCTCATTCCTTCGACGACAAACGCGAATCCGACCATCACCCCTGGTGAGACAAAACTGCGACTCGTCAGTGAATAGCACTTTTTGCCAGTCCTGTCTGGTCCAGCGACGATGGGTTTGTGCCCATAGGAGACGATTTTGCCAGTGATGTCTGGTGAGGACCTGCCTTACAACAGGCCTACAAGCCCTCAGTCCAGCCTCTCCCAGCCTATTACGGACAGTCTGAGCACTGATGGAGGGATCGTGCGTTCCTGGTGTAACTCGGCACTTGTTGTTGCCATCCTGTACCTGTCCCGAAGGTGTGAGGTTCGGATGTACCGATCCGGTGGTGTTACACATAGTCTGCCACTGCGAGGACGATTAGCTGTCCGTCCTGTCTCCCTGTAGAGCTGTCTTAGGCATCTCACAGTACGGACATTGCAATTTACAGTTGAAGTCGGAAGTTTACATAAACGAGTTTTAATGACTCCAACCTAAGTGTATCAACCACTCCACACATTTCTTGTTAACAAACTATAGTTTTGGCAAGTCGGTTAGGACATCTACTTTGTGCATGACAAGTAATTTTCCCAACAATTGTTTACAGACAGATTATTTCACTTAATCACAATTCCAGTGGGTCAGAAGTTTACATACACTAAGTTGACCGTGCCTATAAACAGCTTGGAAAATTCCAGAAAATGATGTCATGGCTTTAGAAGCTTCTGATAAGCTAATTGACTTAATTTGAGTCAATTGGAGGTGTACCTGTGGATGTATTTCAAGGCCTACTTTCAAACTCTGTGCCTCTTTGCTTGACATCATGTGAAAATCAAAAGAAATCAGTCAAGACCTCAGAAAAAAATGTGTAGACCTCCACAAGTCTGGTTCATCCTTGGGAGCAATTTCCAAATGCCTGAAGGTACCACGTTCATCTGTACAAACAATAGTACGCAAGTATAAATACCATGGGACCACGCAGCCGTCATACCGCTCAGGAAGGAAACGCATTCTGTTTCATAGAGATGAACGTACTTTGGTGCGAAAAGTGCCAAAGTCAATCCCAGAACAACAGCAAAGGACCTTGTGAAGATGCTGGAGGAAACAGGTACAAAAGTATCTATATCCATAGTAAAATGAGTCCTATATCGACAAAACCTGAAAGGCTGCTCAGTAAGGAAGAAGCCACTGCTCCAAAACCGCGGGGGAAAAAAGCCAGACTACGGTTTGCAACTGCACTGTCTAATGAAATAAAAATAGAACGTTTTGGCCATAATGACTATCGTTATGTTTGGAGGAAAAAGGGGGAAGCTTGCAAGCTGAAGAACACCATCCCAACCGTGAAGCACGGGGGAGGCAGCATCATGTTGTGGGGGTGCTTTGCTGCAGGAGGGACTGGTGCACTTCACAAAATAATTTTTCATTCCTCATGATGCCATCTATGTGGATATATTGAAGCAACATCTCAAGACATCAGTCAACTTCCAAAGTTGGACAACTTCCAAAGTTGTGGCAAAATGGCTTAAGGACAAAGTCAAGGTATGGGAGTGACCATCACAAAGCCCTGACCTCAATCCTATAGACAATTTGTGGTTAGAACTGAAAAAGTGTGTGCGAGCAAGGAGGCCTACAAACCTGACTCAGTTACACCAGCTCTGTCAGGAGGAATGGGACAAAATTCACCCAACTTATTGTGGGAAGCTTGTGAAAGGCAACCTGAAACGTTTGACCAAAGTTAAACAATTTAAAGGCATTACTACCAAATGCATGTAAACTTCTGACCCACTGGGAATGTGATGAAAGAAATAAAAGCTGAAATAAATAATTCTCTACTATTATTCTGACTTTTCACATTCTTAAAATAAAGTAGTGATCCTAACTGACCTAGGATTAAATGTCAGGAATTGTGAAAAACTGAGTTTAAATGTATTTGGCTAAGGTGTTTATAAACTCCTGACCTCCAATGTATTGCCCTGGACATATCTGCAGTCCTCATGCCTTCTTGCAGCATGCAGATTATTTCAGTCAGTAGAAAGGCCTCTTCAGTGTCCTAAGGCTTCATAACTGACCTTAATTGTCTACCGTCTGTAAGCTGTTAGTGTCTTAATGAGCATGCACCTGCGGAACGGTCGTTAACTGTTTATGGTTAATTGAACACGCATGGGAAACAGTGTTTAAACCCTTAACAATATAGATCTGTGAAGTTATTTAGATTTTTACAAATTATCTTTGAAAGACAGGGTCCTGAAAAAGGGACGTTTCTTTTTTTGCTGAGTTTATTTAGCTGTTTGTCATTTTTTTTGTTATCACTGAAGAATGTTGTTGTATTGAGTTCCATTTTTTTCAGGAGTCTGTTACTCCTGATAAAATATGAGGTGCCTAAAATTAAGTAATACTTTATTTGTATTAACTCTCACAATGGACACATTTCAGCCATCAAACATATGTCAAGCAAATTTCCCTAAGGGACATGATGTAATTGTTTACTTAATCCATGTGATAATTCTGTACTGTCTTATTCTTAGGACCTCACAGAACCATGGTTCTCATAATTTAAAGAAAGCTTCATTAACCACTATGCACCACAGCCAATGCATTTCCTCATTTTGGATCTATGTAGAAACTTGATGCATCACGGACACTTTTGAGTCAACACAAACGTGTTTAGAGGGCAGGGAGTTCTAATGCAGAGACATTTTCTATGAAATCATGTGACTTACAGTAGGCTGCTACACACTCAGAGATGGCAGCATAACAGGAAGGATAGCCGTAAAGGGGAAGTAGCATTGTTGCATGGTGAATGCTATGAGTATACGGTTATTATGAGTTAAAAAATAAAGTTGTGTCTAGAAGGCAGGTCGTTAGACACATTTTGAATTTAAATCATGTGACTTTTCCACTACAATGGCTGGCTTCTACAGGAGGAAGTGGGGAGATAAACAGCCATTTCCTCTTCTAGTCTCTGTGCTTTGAGACAGTCTTTCTCCATCCCCCAAAACGGTAGCAATTGTGGGCGTCTAATGGTGACAGGAAGTTGTTCCCCTGCTCAGACGATGCATGTCTCAACCAAGGTTGTGTGCCACTTTATCGACTGTGCAGTAGCTGACCTCCGATGTCACCTAGTAAGACAATGACCCCAATAACAGCCTTTTTACTTTAGCATTTGGGAGTTACATGCAAACAAAAAATTATTTATACATTTTTACACTAATTTGTTTATAAGATTGATAGCTGTTCTTTCAGTTTACAGTTGATGCAGCTTGTTGGCCATTAGCCAATTGGCGTTTCTCAACAAGTTCAAAGCACATGAATGTATCCAACTGGTATTCACGACATCACAACTGGTAAATTACAGCCTTCCCACTTGGTTATGAATGCAGAATTAGGTCGCTTTTCCCTGCTCAGACGTTGCATGCATCAACTAATGGTTGCCTGCTACGTCATCAACTGTGCTGTCAGGCACCAGATTCCTATGACATATACAATTAGTGATTCACAAACTTGAATGCTTTTATACATAATTGTGTGACTGATTTCCACATGTAAAAAACATGACTTTTTATCCTTGTGTTAATGAATAAATCATTGTCTCCATGATTGTGTCTAATAATGTCCACAAGAACAACTCACCTCTAAATATTGTTTAATATTCTTTAATCTTGCAGGCAAAACAGCAAACACATCTACACAGAACAAATGTAAGGGGACTGTCATAGATACTAGGCACTCGAAAAAAGCAAATCTAAATGTTTGAAACAGGGGGACTTTTTGAAGAACTGATAGCATGATCGGGGTAAATTCCATTTCAATTCAGAATGTCAACCAAATTCCAATTTAGTAATTCTTATAATTGAAAGGCATTGATTAGAAATGGATTTCAGTGTACTTCCTGAATTGACTGGAATGGAAATGGAATTGACTGAGATAAGAAGAGAGTGAAAGTTAGCCTTGCCTTTCCTATCAGCCTGGAAAATTGGCCTGAAGACATTTTAACTGGAAATGTTCAGGGCAGCCAAGCTCTTCAGCCAAGACAGAGAACACACATTAACTAATTTCTCCTCTCACAATTTGTAGGACAGGATGTTCAGAAATGTCCTTTAGCATTACTACTAACAGCATGAATATAGGTTTTACTTGTTACCCTCAGTGATGACCATAAAGATATGCTTAGGTATTGCACATATGAGAGTCAATCAGTTCATATTTACCCGAATTTGGGTTTAGTCCTGTCTGTCAGGCTGAATCAGCTAGCAATACAGTTGAAGTCGGAAGTTTACATAAATTGAGTTTAAATGTATTTGGCTAAGGTGTTTCACAATTCCTGACATTTAATCCTAGTAAAAACTCCCTGTTTTAGGATCACCACATTATTTTAAGAATGTGAAATGTCAGAATAATAGCAGAGAGAATTATTTCTTTCAGATTTTATTTCTTTCATCACATTCCCAGTGGGTCAGAAGTTTATACACTCAATTAGTATTTAGTAGCATTGCCTTTAAATTGTTTAACTTGGGTCAAACGTTTCGGGTAGCCTTCCACAAGCTTCCCACAATAAGTTGGGTGAATTTTGGCCCATTCCTCGACAGAACTGGTGTAACTGAGTCAGGTTTGTAGGCCTACTTACTCGCACACGCTTATTCAGTACAGCCCACACATTTTCTATAGGATTGAGGTCAGGGCTTTGTGATGGCCACTCCAATACCTTGAATTTGTTGTCCTTAAGCCATTTTGCCACAACTTTGGAAGTATGCTTGGCGTCATTGTCCATATGGAAGACCCATTTGCGACCAAGCTTTAACTTCCTGACTGATGTCTTGAGATGTTGCTTCAATATATCCACATAATTTCCCAACCTCATGATGCCATCTATTTTGTGAAGTGCACCAGTCCCTTCTGTAGCAAAGCACCCCCACAACATGATGCTGCCACTCCCGTGCTTCACGGTTGGGATGGTGTTCTTCGGCTTGCAAGGCTCCCCCTTTGTCCTCCAAACATAACGATGGTAATTTGTTTCATCAGACCAGAGTACATTTCTCCAAAAAGTACAATCTTTTTCCCCATGTAGTCGCAAAGCGTAGTCTGGATTTTTAATGGCGGGTTTGGAGCAGTGTCTACTTCCTTGCTGAGCGGCCTTTCAGGTTGTCGATATAGGACTCGTTTCACTGTGGATATAGATACTTTTGTACCTGTTTCCTCCAGCATCTTCACAAGGTCCTTTGCTGTTGTTCTGGGATTGACTTTGGCACTTTTTGCACCAAAGTACGTTCATCTGTAGGAGACAAAACGTGACTCCTTCCTGAGCGGTATGACTGCTGTGTGGTCCTATGGTGTTTTTACTTGCATACTATGGTTTGTACAGATAAAGTGGTACCTTCAGGCGTTTGGAAATTGCTCCCAAGGATGAACCAGACTTGTGGTCTACAATTTGTTTTCTGAGGTCTTGGCTGATTTCTTTTGATTTTCCCATGATGTCAATCAAAGAGGCACTGAGTTTGAAGGTAGGCCTTGAAATACATCCACAGGTACACCTCCAATTGACTCAAATTATGTCAATTAGCCTATCAGAAACATCTAAAGCCATGACATACTTTTCTGGAATTTTCCAAGCTGTTTAAAGGCACAGTCAACTTAGTGTATGTAAACTTCAGACCAACAGGAATTGTGATACAGTGAAATAATCTGTAAACAATTGTTGGAAAAATTACCTGTCATGCACAAAGTAGATGTCCTAACCGACTTGCCAAAACTATAGTTGGTTAACAAGAAATGTGTGGAGTGGTTGAAAAACAAGTTAGCCTCACTAGATTAGGGGGCAACATTTGGAATTTTGGATGAGCGAGCCCGAACTAAATAACCTGCTACTACTTTCCAAAACTGTTAAAATGATGTCTGTGAATATAACAGATCTCATATGGCAGGCGAAAACCTGAAAAAAATCCAACCAGGAAGTGGGAAATCTGAGGTTTGTAGTTTTTCAAGTGATGCCTATCCAATATCCAGTGTAAATGGGGTCAGTTTGCACTTCCCGACACTTCCACTAGACGTCAACAGTCTTTAGAAAGTTGTTTCAGGCTTCTATTGTGAAAGGGGAGAGAATAAGACCATTCACAGTAAGTGGCTCAGCTAAAAGCCCTGAGGTGTTTATCACGCGCGGCCGTGAGCACGAGCTCCGTTCCCTTTCCTTTCTAAACGGAATTGTCCGGTTGGAATATTATTGAAGATTTATGATTAAAACATCCTAAAGATTGATCATATACATCGTTTGACATGTTTCTCTGAACGTTAATGGAATTTTTTGACTTTTCGTCTGGACTTCGTGCCCGCACTTTGTGCATTTGGATTAGTGAACTTAACGCGAGAACAAAAAGGGAGGTATTTGGACATAATCGAACAAAACAAACATTTATTGTGGAACTGGGATTCCTGGGAGTGCATTCCGATGAAGAGGTAAGGGAATTTTTATAACACTATTTCAGACTTTTGTTGACTCCACAACATGGCGGGTATATGTATGGCTTGTTTTGGTGGCTGAGCGCTGTACTCAGATTATCGCATGGTGTGCTTTCACCGTAAAGCTTTTTTGAAATCTGACACAGCGGTTGTATTAAGGAGAAGTTAATCTTTAATACTATGCATAACACGTGTATCTTTCATCAACGTTTATGATGAGTATTTCTATAAATTGATGTGGCTCTCTGCAAAATCACAGGATGTTTTGGAGGTAAAACATTACTGAACATAACGCGCCAAAGTAAACTGAGATTTTTGGATATAAATATGAACTTAATCGAACAAAACATACATGTATTGTGTAACATGAAGTCCTATGCGTGCCATCTGATGAAGATCATCAAAGGTTAGTGATTCATTTTCTCTCTTTCTCATTTTTGTGACTCCACTCTTTGGCTGGAAAATGGCTAATGTTTTTTGTGACTAGGCGCTGACCTAACATAATCACATTGTATGCTTTCGCCGTAAAGCCTTTTTGAAAATCGGACACTGTGGTTGGATTAACAAGAAGTTTATCTTTAAAATGCTATATAATACTTGTATGTTTGAGGAATTTTACTTATGAGATTTGTTGTTTGAAATTGGCGCCCTGCAATGACTCCAGCCGAAGTGTATGTAAACTTCCGACATCAACTGTATATACACACACACACACACTCCTCCTTTATAGGCACAAACAGCTACCATTCCTCATCAGGAGAAGGATGAATGACTAAGCACAAATAGTTCATATTAATTTCCTAATTATTTCATGGCACTAAAATAAAGGGCCACTGAAAATACCACTTGTAATATCCATCAGGTATTGTAATATGTATAGTCAACAATGGCTGATCATTTTCATGGACATTGTATTGATGTTGTAAAAATATTGCTTTCGTGGTTGGTGACATTTCTTGACCAAAAATGAACAAATATTAAAATTAACTTAATTATTTTTTTTACTGTTATATTTTTACACCAACACTATTCTTTACTATTACACTGCTCAGTGCCTTTCTGTGCAAACCCAACAAACACTAATGAAGAGTAAAAACAAAGGACATTGATGCTGTACTACAAAATGGAAGGTTTATCAAAAGATACAATGCAATGTATTCTATAAAAATATATTCATCATACAATTTACATTAACATGAGATTAATATTGCATTATGTAAGCAAGCATTATGCAAAAAGCAAGCAACAGAATCATTATTCATATCATTGTCTTTGTCTGGCTGATAATACAGGTGTTTGAACTGGAATAATGTGCAACATTAGTGCTCAAATTCTGGCTGCTGTTGTTCTTGCAGAGTCCATGTCTAATCACTTACAGTAAAATGGCTGCCTAAGGCTAACATGGCTGCCCAAACCAAGGAGTGATAGTTATGAAGTCAAACGTTACGTTCATAATGACAACATGCCAAAAGGCTCTGCTCTTTTACAACATCATTGTGTGGTACAGCGTTCAGTAGATTTTCTAGCGAATTCAAAAACAATATTTTTCTTGTCAAAGTCTTTTTCTGCCTTTTCTCTGACTCTCTGTTTCTTCTTTTTTAGCAAGTCTTTGTCCTCTCTAATCTGTTTCACTTGTCCCTGCAGGTCATCTATCTCTTTCTGTTTTTCTTGTAAATCAGAGTCTTTCAGATCCAGTGCCTTCATTGCTCGCTCTAATTCTGACTCCAGATCTTCCTTCTCTTTCAGTTCTTTTTCATACCCCCATTTCAGTTCTTCCCCTCTCCTCTGGATGGCTTTCTCCACTTGTTGGTACATGTCGTTGGTGTAACAGCTCCCTTTATTCTCTTTCACCATGGCTGTTACTTTGTTCATCAGCTGCTTTACTTGCTCACGGTCGTCTATGTTCTCATTGTTGAAGACGTGGTATCGGTTTCCACATGTCTCAATGAGCTGCTTTAGTCTTGCACCAGCCTCTTGGATGAACTCCTCAATGCTCTTCTTTTTTAATTTATCTCCACAGGTGAACAGGACCATGGTGTGTCTCACTGCTGCCTCTCCAAAGATGTCCTGGATCCTCTTAACAGCATTCTGCTCTTCTTCTGTAAAACGACCAATTTGGACAACAAGCAGGAAGACATGGGGTCCAGGAGAGGAGAGGGCGATGCACTCCACTAGTTGGGTCCTCACTGAAGACTCTGAGAGTAGAGTGTCAAACAGACCAGGGGTGTCGATGACTGTGATGCCCCTCTCACTGCTCCTATCACATTGTTTGGTCACCGACTGGGCAGCACAATTTACTTCAAACTCTGTTCTTCCCAGGATGGTGTTTCCTGATGCACTCTTCCCTGCTCCTGTCTTCCCCACTATGACAATCCTCAGCTCAGAAACTAAAAACAACACAAAAGTATAACTTCAGTTCAAGCCCCAAATAAAAAAAAGTTAAAACTGTCACAGTGTGTCTGTCTAAAGGTACACACTATTGTTAATGTACTCTGCTCCACAACATATTGTACAATCATTGTATAGCAGTGTGTGTGTGTTAAGCTTACATTCCATAGGGAGGGACATGCTGTTTCTTTTTCTCTCTTGTTGTCCCCCTGAACTTGCTGTAATAAAATAACAATTATGTATTAAAATATCCCTAAATATATCATTTTAAAAAACACAGTTCCATTTCAGATAGGTTGACTGATTTCCTCAATGAATCCTATTAAACTGAGTCAGTGTACACTAATTGACCCTTTACAAATGTAAAGTGGTTGCAGTAGTCTACAGAGCAGCAGTGGAGTTCATACATTATCATAGGTTAGTTATCTTGAAACATGTATAAACATCGTTTTTCCATGTGTGGATTCCCAAAGTAAGATATGAAGTAGATCACAAACATAAGTAGCAGAGTTTGACGAATACACTTTTCATAAATAAAATGGCGTATTTTCTGAATCAAGGTGTGGCCATGGGGATGAAGAAGTCCAATTTTAGGTAATTCACCCATTCTGGTATAAGGAATGCACAACACTCAGTCAGAATAGACAATACGTCTAACTTAATCAACAATCACATGAGTACTTACAGTCATGTTTTCCCCATTGTGAAGTCGCCATCGCAGTCAGTGTAGTTCATGAGAATGCAACGAATTCATGTTTTGTTTGGATCCTTAGCCTTGTGAAAAAGTAGCTTTCGCATCAACCCCACTCGCGCTGCGAGCAATGTAATATCATAGAACACAGTCCTTCTCCGGCAGAGTAGTGGGTGAAACCATTCACTTCACTAAAGGGTGTGATACGTTTCCTTTCATCATGTGTCGTAGAATTCATAAAAAGTATTTACTGCCATTGTAGGAAGGTTGGCAATACAAGAGGTCTTCAGACTGACCTTTTTTGCATTATTTTCCTTGAAAGAACAACTATTGGGTTTTGAGTACTTCTCCCCTATTTGGAAAGTTGGTCTGCCTGCTCTTCAGTCTGAGAGAGATATTCTGAGAGCAGGTTTGTGTCTATTTCCTCTGTAGATAAAAACTGTTTAAAACTATAACACAATAGTCTTTTGAAAACCGGTTTATATATCCCAAAGTCATTATCGAATGTGACTATGTATATATTTTTTGTTGCCGTTAATGTATTTAAAGCCTATTTCGACAAGTTAATCAAGTGTTTGCTTACTTGCCATGATAAGTACACGCTAACTAGCACTGTCAGTCAGTGCGCTTTAATGGCACACTAGCTGTTGCTAGCAAGTTATTGGTAATTCAATGCTTTTTCTTAATAATGTTACCTTAAAAGGTTTATATGAAAAGGGTTGTACCTGTGCTCTGTATTTATGGATTGATGTAACTTCACATTGAGGGCATGTATCGTTACTGTAGTTCCTATCTAAAAGATATATCATGTCCTACCTAACCTGTGAACGTGTGTATGTGACCGTCCTGTCAATGCCTGTCATCACTGTTTGATATATTTTACTGCAGCTAAAAAACAATTCAACCTGAAGTCTGGATGTCTGCCCTTTTTCTGGGTGGCTATATGAAGTTGCTTACAGTTGCAAATTGCCTTGTGTAGTTGTTAAGCAAACAGCTAATATGTAACAAGGGCTCAGTCCACTGAGTTTAGTGTTCTCATTGTACCAAAGGTTGATGAAGGTAATTGTATCTCCCTGGTGTTTCTTGTACCTAATAACTTTACATTTACATGTTTTAATTCTAAATGCTTGTCATTTCAGACAATTGTACATGACGCGTTATCATTGTAACCTATAAGTATGGACATTTTCAAGAGGACAAAGTCACCCAACATTACCAACAACTTCAAGGTAAGCCCAATATCCACTTAGGCTAGCCACAAGCTACATTTCAGTTATTTGTTCAGCTTAAAGGGGCAATCTGTAGTTGCTACATCCTTTTTGGAGTTATACATGATTGAAATGTACCCACTGATTCTTGAAGAATATAACTTGTAAATGCCTCATGAGCTTTGTTCAACTGTCAGACATCATCAGAACCCAAAATAGAAGCTTGTTTTACTCCAATATTTGTAAACAAAGGAAATTTAAACAAATAGCCTCAACATTGCCAAAACAATATAATTTTTTTATCATGAATGGATGGTCAATCCTTGCATCCATTGCTCTGTCTATGAATTTGAGAGCGGTCACATTTTTCCAGTCCCATCCCTCAGGAAACGGCAGATTTTTTACGGAATATCTACATAGGCGTGCAGAGGCCCATTATCAGCAACCATCACTCCTGTGTTCCAATGGCACGCTGTGTTAGCTAATCCAGGTTTATCATTTTTAAAGGCTAATTTATCATTAGAAAACCCTTTTGAAATTGTTAGCACAGCTGAAGATGGTTGTCCTGATTAAAGAAGCAATACAATTGTCCTTCTTTAGACTAATTGAGTATCTGGACCATCAGCATTCGTGGGTTTGACTACAGGCTGAAAAGGGCCAGAAACAAAGACTTTCTTCTGAAACTGGTCAGTCTGTTCTTATTCTGAGAAATGAAGGCTATTCCATGCGAGAAATTGCCAAGAAACTGAAGATCTCGTACAACTGAAGATCTCGTACAACATTGTGTACTACTCCCTTCACAGAACAGCGTAAACTGTCTCTAACCAGAATATAAAGAGTAGTGAGAGGCCCCGGTGCACAACTGAGCAAGAGGACAAGTACATTAGAGTATCTAGTTTGAGAAACAGATGCCTCACAAGTCCTCAACTGGCAACTTCATTAAATAGTACCCGCAAAATAACTGTCTCAACGTCAACAGTGGAGGTGCAACTCCGGGATGCTGGCCTTCTAGGCAGAGTTGCCAAGAATAAGCCATATTGTAACAGTCCTGACCTATTTATGTTAGTTTTTATGTGTTTATGGTCAGGGCATGTGTTTTGGGTGGGCAGTCTATGTTACCTGTTTCTATGTTGGTTTCGGTTTGCCTGGTATGGCTCTTGATTAGAGGCAGGTGGTTTGCATTTTCCTCTAATCAAGAGTCATATTTAGGTAGGGCATTATCACTGTGTGTTTGTGGGTGATTGTCTCCTGTGTCTGTGTTATGTCTTACACCATACGGGATTGTTTCGGTTGTTCGTTTCGTTTCGGTTTATGTAGTCTGTTCCTGTGTCAGCGTGCTTCGTGTATATGTAAGTTCGTTTGTTCAGGTCTGTCTACATCGTTTTGTTATTTTGTTAGTTATATCCAGTATAGTTCGTTTTCGTCTTTGTCTATTTTGTTTATTTAATAAATCATTATGTGTTCAAACTTCGCTGCGCCTTGGTTCCCTCAATACTCCTCCTTTTCCGAAAATGGAGAGGAGGAGGAACGCCTTAACAGAATCACCCACCAACCCAGAGCCAAGCAGCGGAGTCAAAGGAGAAAGGGACAGGAAAAGAAGGAGCAATGGACATGGGACGATGTTATGGATGGAAAGGGTGTCTACACATGGGAGGAGATCCTAGCGGGTAGAGATCGCCTCCCATGGGAACAGCTGGAGGCACTGAGGAGAGCGGAGGCTACCGGAGAGAGGAACCGGAGCTATGAGGGAACGCGTCTGGCACGGAAGCCGAAAAAGCCCGTAAGTAATTCCCAAAAAATTCTTGGGGGGGGGCTAGGAGATAGTGGGCCAAGGGCAGGTAGGAGACCTGCGCCCACTTCCCAGGCTTACCGTGGAGAGCGGGAGTACGGGCAGGCGCCGTGTTACGCAGTAGAGCGCACGGTGTCTCCTGTACGAGTGCATAGCCCGGTGCGGGTTATTCCACCTCCCCGCACTGGGAGGGCTAGATTGGGTATTGAGCCAGGTGTCATGAGGCCGGCTCAACGCGTCTGGTCTCCAGTGCGTCTCCTCGGGCCGGCATACATGGCACCGGCCTTACGCATGGTTTCTCCGGTTCGCCTACATAGGCCGGTGCGGGTTATTCCACCTCCCCGCACTGGTCGGGCAACCGGGAGCATTCAACCAGGTAAGGTTGGGCAAGCTCAATGCTCAAGAGTGCCAGTACGCCTCCACGGTCCGGTATTTCCGGCACCACCTCCCCGCCCCAGCCTAGTACCTACAGTGTCTACACTACGCACTAGGCTACCAGTGCGTATCCTGAGCCCTGTTCCTCCTCCACGCACTCTCCCTGTAGTGCGTGTATCTAGCCCGGTGCCTCCAGTTCCGGCCCCACGCACTAAGCTACCAGTGCGTCTCCAGAGCCCTGAACCCACTGTATCTTCTCCCCCTACTAATCCTGATGTGCTTGTCCTCAGCCCGGCGTCACCAGTGCCGGTACCACGCATCAGGGATAGAGTAGGCTTTGAGAATACAGTGTGCCCTGTCCCTGCTCCCCGCACTAGTAGGAAGGTGCTTGTCATTAGCACGGTGCCTCCAGTTCCGGCACCACGCACCAGGTCTACAGTGCGCCATATCCGGCCAGAGCCATCCGTCTCCCCAGCGCCATCTGAGCCATCCGTCTCCCCAGCGCCATCTGAGCCATCCGTCTCCCCAGCGCCATCTGAGCCATCCGTCTCCCCAGCGCCATCTGAGCCATCCGTCTCCCCAGCGCCGTCTGAGCCATCCGTCTCCCCAGCGCCGTCTGAGCCATCCGTCTGCCAGGAGCCTGCAAAGCCGCCCGTCTGCCATGAGCCTGCAAAGCCGCCCGTCTGCCATGAGCCTACAGAGCCGTCAGCCAGACAGGAGCCGCTAGAGCCATCAGCCAGACAGGAGCCGCTAGAGCCGTCAGCCAGACAGGATCTGCCAGAGCCGCCAACCAGACAGGATCTGCCAGAGCCGCCAACCAGACAGGATCTGCCAGAGCCGCCAACCAGACAGGATCTGCCAGAGCCGCCAACCAGCCATGAGCAGCCAGAGCCGTCAGAGAGCCATGAGCAGCCAGAGCCGTCAAAGAGCCATGAGCAGCCAGAGCCGTCAGTGAGCCATGAGCAGCCAGAGCCGTCAGAGAGCCATGAGCAGCCAGAGCCGTCAGAGCGCCATGAGCGTCGAGAGCCGTCAGCCTGCCATGAGCGTCGAGAGCCGTCAGCCTGCCATGAGCGTCGAGAGCCGTCAGCCTGCCATGAGCGTCGAGAGCCGTCAGCCTGCCATGAGCGTCGAGAGCCGTCAGCCTGCCATGAGCGTCGAGAGCCGTCAGCCTGCCATGAGCGTCAAGAGCCGTCAGCCTGCCATGAGCGTAGAGAGCCGTCAGTCTGCCATGAGCGTCGAGAGCCGTCAGCCAGCATGGACCTGCCAGAGCCGTCCAAACAGGACCTGCCAGAGTCCTTCAGCCGGGATCTGCCCCTTGTCCCGGTGTTGCCCCTTGTCCCGGTGCTGCCCCTTGTCCCGGTGCTGCCCCTTGTCCCGGTGCTGCCCCTTGTCCCGGTGCTGCCCCTTGTCCCGGTGCTGCCCCTTGTCCCGGTGCTGCCCCTTGTCCCGGTGCTGCCCCTTATTCCAGTGATGGTCCTTATCCTGGTGCTGCCCCTTGTTCTGGTGCTGCCCCTTGTCCCGGTGCTACCCCTTGTCCCGGTGCTGCCCCTTGTCCTGGTGCTAGCTGTTTATTTAGGGGAAGGTAGTGTTAGGGTGGGCATTAGAAGGGGTAGAAAGAAGAGGGGAGTGACTATGGTGGTACGGGGACAGCGTCCTGAACCGGAACCACCACCGTGGTCAACTGCCCACCCGGACCCCCCCCTGGACTTTGTGCTGGTGCGCCCGGCGTTCGCACCTTGGGGGGGGGGTACTGTAACAGTCCTGACCTATTTATGTTAGTTTTTATGTGTTTATGGTCAGGGCATGTGTTTTGGGTGGGCAGTCTATGTTACCTGTTTCTATGTTGGTTTCGGTTTGCCTGGTATGGCTCTTGATTAGAGGCAGGTGGTTTGCATTTTCCTCTAATCAAGAGTCATATTTAGGTAGGGCATTATCACTGTGTGTTTGTGGGTGATTGTCTCCTGTGTCTGTGTTATGTCTTACACCATACGGGATTGTTTCGGTTGTTCGTTTCGTTTCGGTTTATGTAGTCTGTTCCTGTGTCAGCGTGCTTCGTGTATATGTAAGTTCGTTTGTTCAGGTCTGTCTACATCGTTTTGTTATTTTGTTAGTTATATCCAGTATAGTTCGTTTTCGTCTTTGTCTATTTTGTTTATTTAATAAATCATTATGTGTTCAAACTTCGCTGCGCCTTGGTTCCCTCAATACTCCTCCTTTTCCGAAAATGGAGAGGAGGAGGAACGCCTTAACACATATTTCAGACTGGCCCCAAAAAATAAATTATTAAGATGGGCAAAAGAACACAGACACTGGACTGAGGAACTCTGCCAAGAAGGCTAGCATCCCGGAGTTGCCTCTTCACTGTTGACGTTAAGACTGGTGTTTTGAGGGTACTATTTAATTGTTAGGTTGTTATTTTCAGAGTAAATAGCAATGGACACTAGAGAAGCTTGACCAAGTTTAATTCTTCCCAAAGGGTCCATACAGCTGCATTCACACAAACGACATTTCACACAAGCACTGATATTTAACCCTTTCTCCTAGGCTGATTCTCCTCCACCACATCTGAACAGCCAATGCATCTCTGTTGCTAGACAGAACCTTAGTGAGATCTGTTCTTCCTCACTTCATCTGACCTGACCTCTACCCCAGTGCTCACTCCTCCCCAACTCAAGGCTGTCAGGATGATTGATACCAGACTTTGTCTCTTTTCCTCCCAGAGGATCCCACCCATAGGATCCCTGATGGCTAACCATAGCATATCCTGATATAATGTAAACGTTATACATTACCCTCTCTCCCTCAGTGACATTGTTAGGTTCTAAGGTCTCCACCCGTCTCCCCTACACATTCCAAAGCCATCTATTAACTTCTGATGTAAAAACCAGTCTCTTTCACTGTTAGATACTATCCTTCTGAGTGTAACAATGTTCCCAGTTTAACCCAGAATCTAACATAATGAAGTTGCCAGTTGAGGAATTGTGAGGCTTCTGTTTCTCAAACGAGACACTCTAAAGTACTTGTCCTTTTGCTCAGTTGTGCACCGGGGCCTCCCACTCCTCTTTCTATTCTGGTTAGAGCCAGTTTGTGCTGTTCTTTGAAGAGAGTAGTACACAGCATTGTACGAGATCTTCAGTTTCTTGGCAATTTCTCGCATGGAATTGCCTTCATTTCTCAGCACAAGAATAGACTGACGAGTTTCAGAAGAAAGGTCTTTGTTTCTGGCCATTTTGAGCCTGTAATCGAACCCACAAATGCTGATGCTCCAGAAACTCAACTAGTCTAAAGAAGGCCAGTTTTATTGCGTCTTTAATCAGGACAACAGTTTTCAGCTGTGCTAACATAATTGCAAAAGGGTTTTCTAATGATCAGTTAGCTAATCCACGTTTATCATTTTAAAAGGCTAACACAGCGTGCCATTGGGACACAGGAGTGATGGTTGCTGATAATGGGCCTCTGCACGCCTATGTAGATATTCCGTAAAAAATCTGCCGTTTCCAGCTACAACAGTCATTTACAACATTAACAATGTCTACACTGTATTTCTGATCATATTAGATTTTATTTTAATGGACAAAAATGTGCTTTTCTTTTAAAAAAACAAGGACATTTCTAAGTGACCCCAAACTTTTGAACTGTAGTGTAAATATTTTTTTTAAACAGCAAGAACAATATTTGGTTTAGCCTACTACTGGGAGTAAATCTACTGCATTTAAAACATTATTACGTTGGTAAGGAGCCTAGAGGTCAAACATTTAAAGCACGGCTCATGCATAAATTCAAAATACAAATGTAGTTGAATCCCAATTTTGCACCTGCTTACTTTGTTGCAGTGACTTTTTGTAACATGGTGTCCCTGGTGATGTGCAGAGAGAGATGATATGGCACAGGCTCCCTTATCTGGTAAGACAACTAGTCACAATTATCAGACATTGAGAACAAAATTCCAAAGTAATTTCTTTGTTCTCTCTTCTTCATCTTAACCATTAGTGTTAAATAAACCATCTGTCTTTTCTAGCAAAATATATATTTCTGTCAGTTTATTTTAGTAAATGTTTGAGGTGACTATGTATAATCTACATGCACTGTTTGTGTTTTAGATCCTACTTTTCTTATAGAGATTGTACTTGTGGGGAAAGTTGGATGTGGGAAGAGTGCTTCAGGAAACACCATCCTCAGCAGGGAGGAGTTTGAATCATCATGTAGTTTCTCAACTGTGACAAAGACTTGTGAGAGGGAGAGAGAAGTTGTTTGTGGGAGGGAGATAGCTCTTGTGGACACTCCTGGACTAGACTGTGCTGAGGTGTCCAGTTACAAACTGTTTCTATCCTTAAAGAAGGAAACATACAAAATCATCGATATCTTCCTGCTGGTGATCCAGCTGGGCCGGTTCACAGAGGAACAGAATGCAGCTGTACAAAAGATGGAGGACATATTTGGTGAGGAGGTGAGAGAGTTCACCATGATACTCTTCACACATGGAGACATGTTGAAACGTACATCGATAGAAGACTATATCCAAAATGCAGGTGAACCACTTGGGCAAGTTGTTCAGAGATATGGTCAGAGATACCATGTGTTCAACAATGAGTCTGGTCCTCCAAGCCAGGTGACAGAACTGTTTGAGAAGATCAACAGAATGCAGACTGTGGTACATAACAGATCATATTACTTTTGGTCACCCGGAGCAAAGAAAAGTGGTAAGTTAGTGCTCTGTCTGATTTAGATTTAGATTTAACTTGCTGGTCAATAACAACTTAGAATGGTGATCCTATTAATCAAATCGTCTGACTTGCCTGCACGGTTACATAAAAATATGAAATAAATACCTTTATGATATGAAAAATTAGGAAAATACAGGAAAATACACTCTAGTCCTACTGACAAATGATCAGTGTCCCATCAAAAACAGCTGGATGAAGTGTCAATAACGCTACAATAAAATAATGTCTCTTTGCTTTAAAACAGAGCTGGTATTGTACATCTCAATGAAGACGGGGCTGAGCTTTTGGATTGTCGAGAAAGAATTGCACCGGGGAATACTTCTCTTAACCGACGGTTTTACATATCTATCAGTAATGGAGGACATTATGGATTATGAAGTAAAACGAGTGGAGGAAATAAAAAGACTTGAGGAGGAGAGACAAGAATATAAGGAAATTGAAATAATGTTTAAGATGCTGAGGATCTATGGACCTCTGTGGAGAAACAGGCATGAGGAGGAGCGAGAAGGACTTGAGGAGGAGCGAGAAGGACTTGAGGAGGAGAGAGAAAGACTTGAGGAGGAGATAAAAAGACTTGAGGAGATGGAAATATTTGAGGAGCTGTGGAGCTGTAGATATGTGGTAAGAAACAGAAGTGAGGAGAGAAAAAGATGGGTGGAGGACAGCGAAAGATGCGAGGAGAGGAGAAAAAGACGTGAGCAGAGAGAGAGATGTGAGGAGGAGAGAGAAAGATGGAAGGAGGAGAGAAAAAGACGTGAGGAGGAGAGAAAAAGACGTGAGGAGGAGAGAAAAAGACTTGAGCAGAGAGAAAGATGTGAGGAGGAGAGAAAAAGACGTGAGGAGGAGAGAAAAAGACGTGAGGAGGAGAGAGAAAGACGTGAGGAGGAGAGAGAAAGACGTGAGGAGGCGAGAGAAAGACGTGAGGAGGCGAGAGAAAGACGTGAGGAGAGAGAAAGATATGAGGAGATGGAAATATTTGAGTGTATGTTGAGCTATAGATATGTGTATAGAAGAAGAGATGAGGAGAGCGAAAGACGCGTGGAGGAGAGCGAAAGACGTGTGGAGGAGAGCAAAAGACGTGAAGAGGAGAGAGAAAGACGTGAGGAGGAGAGCGAAAGACGCGTGGAGGAGAGCGAAAGACGCGTGGAGGAGAGCGAAAGACGTGAGGGGAGAGAAAGACGTGAGGATGAGAGAGAAAGACGTGAGGAGGAGAGAGAAAGACGTGAGGAGGAGAGCGAAAGACGTGAAGAGGAGAGCGAAAGACGTGAAGAGGAGAGAGAAAGACGTGAGGAGGAGAGAGAAATATTTGAGGTTCGGTGGCGCTGTAGTCATAGGGAGCGAAAAAGTCGTGAGGAGGAGAGAGAAAGTCGTGAGGTGGAGAGAGAAAGTCGTGAGGAGGAGAGAAAAAGACGTGAGGAGGAGAGAAAAAGACGTGAGGAGGAGAGAAAAAGACGTGAGGAGGAGAGAAAAAGACGTGAGGAGGAGAGAAAAAGACGCGAGGAGGAGAGAAAAAGACGTGAGGAGGTGAGAGAAATACCTGAGGAGATGAGGAAAATAGTACATTGTAGGAAGGTTGGCAATACAAGAGGTCTTCAGACTGACCTTTTTTGCATTATTTTCCTTGAAAGAACAACTATTGGGTTTTGAGTACTTCTCCCCTATTTGGAAAGTTGGTCTGCCTGCTCTTCAGTCTGAGAGAGATATTCTGAGAGCAGGTTTGTGTCTATTTCCTCTGTAGATAAAAACTGTTTAAAACTATAACACAATAGTCTTTTGAAAACCGGTTTATATATCCCAAAGTCATTATCGAATGTGACTATGTATATATTTTTTGTTGCCGTTAATGTATTTAAAGCCTATTTCGACAAGTTAATCAAGTGTTTGCTTACTTGCCATGATAAGTACACGCTAACTAGCACTGTCAGTCAGTGCGCTTTAATGGCACACTAGCTGTTGCTAGCAAGTTATTGGTAATTCAATGCTTTTTCTTAATAATGTTACCTTAAAAGGTTTATATGAAAAGGGTTGTACCTGTGCTCTGTATTTATGGATTGATGTAACTTCACATTGAGGGCATGTATCGTTACTGTAGTTCCTATCTAAAAGATATATCATGTCCTACCTAACCTGTGAACGTGTGTATGTGACCGTCCTGTCAATGCCTGTCATCACTGTTTGATATATTTTACTGCAGCTAAAAAACAATTCAACCTGAAGTCTGGATGTCTGCCCTTTTTCTGGGTGGCTATATGAAGTTGCTTACAGTTGCAAATTGCCTTGTGTAGTTGTTAAGCAAACAGCTAATATGTAACAAGGGCTCAGTCCACTGAGTTTAGTGTTCTCATTGTACCAAAGGTTGATGAAGGTAATTGTATCTCCCTGGTGTTTCTTGTACCTAATAACTTTACATTTACATGTTTTAATTCTAAATGCTTGTCATTTCAGACAATTGTACATGACGCGTTATCATTGTAACCTATAAGTATGGACATTTTCAAGAGGACAAAGTCACCCAACATTACCAACAACTTCAAGGTAAGCCCAATATCCACTTAGGCTAGCCACAAGCTACATTTCAGTTATTTGTTCAGCTTAAAGGGGCAATCTGTAGTTGCTACATCCTTTTTGGAGTTATACATGATTGAAATGTACCCACTGATTCTTGAAGAATATAACTTGTAAATGCCTCATGAGCTTTGTTCAACTGTCAGACATCATCAGAACCCAAAATAGAAGCTTGTTTTACTCCAATATTTGTAAACAAAGGAAATTTAAACAAATAGCCTCAACATTGCCAAAACAATATAATTTTTTTATCATGAATGGATGGTCAATCCTTGCATCCATTGCTCTGTCTATGAATTTGAGAGCGGTCACATTTTTCCAGTCCCATCCCTCAGGAAACGGCAGATTTTTTACGGAATATCTACATAGGCGTGCAGAGGCCCATTATCAGCAACCATCACTCCTGTGTTCCAATGGCACGCTGTGTTAGCTAATCCAGGTTTATCATTTTTAAAGGCTAATTTATCATTAGAAAACCCTTTTGAAATTGTTAGCACAGCTGAAGATGGTTGTCCTGATTAAAGAAGCAATACAATTGTCCTTCTTTAGACTAATTGAGTATCTGGACCATCAGCATTCGTGGGTTTGACTACAGGCTGAAAAGGGCCAGAAACAAAGACTTTCTTCTGAAACTGGTCAGTCTGTTCTTATTCTGAGAAATGAAGGCTATTCCATGCGAGAAATTGCCAAGAAACTGAAGATCTCGTACAACTGAAGATCTCGTACAACATTGTGTACTACTCCCTTCACAGAACAGCGTAAACTGTCTCTAACCAGAATATAAAGAGTAGTGAGAGGCCCCGGTGCACAACTGAGCAAGAGGACAAGTACATTAGAGTATCTAGTTTGAGAAACAGATGCCTCACAAGTCCTCAACTGGCAACTTCATTAAATAGTACCCGCAAAATAACTGTCTCAACGTCAACAGTGGAGGTGCAACTCCGGGATGCTGGCCTTCTAGGCAGAGTTGCCAAGAATAAGCCATATTGTAACAGTCCTGACCTATTTATGTTAGTTTTTATGTGTTTATGGTCAGGGCATGTGTTTTGGGTGGGCAGTCTATGTTACCTGTTTCTATGTTGGTTTCGGTTTGCCTGGTATGGCTCTTGATTAGAGGCAGGTGGTTTGCATTTTCCTCTAATCAAGAGTCATATTTAGGTAGGGCATTATCACTGTGTGTTTGTGGGTGATTGTCTCCTGTGTCTGTGTTATGTCTTACACCATACGGGATTGTTTCGGTTGTTCGTTTCGTTTCGGTTTATGTAGTCTGTTCCTGTGTCAGCGTGCTTCGTGTATATGTAAGTTCGTTTGTTCAGGTCTGTCTACATCGTTTTGTTATTTTGTTAGTTATATCCAGTATAGTTCGTTTTCGTCTTTGTCTATTTTGTTTATTTAATAAATCATTATGTGTTCAAACTTCGCTGCGCCTTGGTTCCCTCAATACTCCTCCTTTTCCGAAAATGGAGAGGAGGAGGAACGCCTTAACAGAATCACCCACCAACCCAGAGCCAAGCAGCGGAGTCAAAGGAGAAAGGGACAGGAAAAGAAGGAGCAATGGACATGGGACGATGTTATGGATGGAAAGGGTGTCTACACATGGGAGGAGATCCTAGCGGGTAGAGATCGCCTCCCATGGGAACAGCTGGAGGCACTGAGGAGAGCGGAGGCTACCGGAGAGAGGAACCGGAGCTATGAGGGAACGCGTCTGGCACGGAAGCCGAAAAAGCCCGTAAGTAATTCCCAAAAAATTCTTGGGGGGGGGCTAGGAGATAGTGGGCCAAGGGCAGGTAGGAGACCTGCGCCCACTTCCCAGGCTTACCGTGGAGAGCGGGAGTACGGGCAGGCGCCGTGTTACGCAGTAGAGCGCACGGTGTCTCCTGTACGAGTGCATAGCCCGGTGCGGGTTATTCCACCTCCCCGCACTGGGAGGGCTAGATTGGGTATTGAGCCAGGTGTCATGAGGCCGGCTCAACGCGTCTGGTCTCCAGTGCGTCTCCTCGGGCCGGCATACATGGCACCGGCCTTACGCATGGTTTCTCCGGTTCGCCTACATAGGCCGGTGCGGGTTATTCCACCTCCCCGCACTGGTCGGGCAACCGGGAGCATTCAACCAGGTAAGGTTGGGCAAGCTCAATGCTCAAGAGTGCCAGTACGCCTCCACGGTCCGGTATTTCCGGCACCACCTCCCCGCCCCAGCCTAGTACCTACAGTGTCTACACTACGCACTAGGCTACCAGTGCGTATCCTGAGCCCTGTTCCTCCTCCACGCACTCTCCCTGTAGTGCGTGTATCTAGCCCGGTGCCTCCAGTTCCGGCCCCACGCACTAAGCTACCAGTGCGTCTCCAGAGCCCTGAACCCACTGTATCTTCTCCCCCTACTAATCCTGATGTGCTTGTCCTCAGCCCGGCGTCACCAGTGCCGGTACCACGCATCAGGGATAGAGTAGGCTTTGAGAATACAGTGTGCCCTGTCCCTGCTCCCCGCACTAGTAGGAAGGTGCTTGTCATTAGCACGGTGCCTCCAGTTCCGGCACCACGCACCAGGTCTACAGTGCGCCATATCCGGCCAGAGCCATCCGTCTCCCCAGCGCCATCTGAGCCATCCGTCTCCCCAGCGCCATCTGAGCCATCCGTCTCCCCAGCGCCATCTGAGCCATCCGTCTCCCCAGCGCCATCTGAGCCATCCGTCTCCCCAGCGCCGTCTGAGCCATCCGTCTCCCCAGCGCCGTCTGAGCCATCCGTCTGCCAGGAGCCTGCAAAGCCGCCCGTCTGCCATGAGCCTGCAAAGCCGCCCGTCTGCCATGAGCCTACAGAGCCGTCAGCCAGACAGGAGCCGCTAGAGCCATCAGCCAGACAGGAGCCGCTAGAGCCGTCAGCCAGACAGGATCTGCCAGAGCCGCCAACCAGACAGGATCTGCCAGAGCCGCCAACCAGACAGGATCTGCCAGAGCCGCCAACCAGACAGGATCTGCCAGAGCCGCCAACCAGCCATGAGCAGCCAGAGCCGTCAGAGAGCCATGAGCAGCCAGAGCCGTCAAAGAGCCATGAGCAGCCAGAGCCGTCAGTGAGCCATGAGCAGCCAGAGCCGTCAGAGAGCCATGAGCAGCCAGAGCCGTCAGAGCGCCATGAGCGTCGAGAGCCGTCAGCCTGCCATGAGCGTCGAGAGCCGTCAGCCTGCCATGAGCGTCGAGAGCCGTCAGCCTGCCATGAGCGTCGAGAGCCGTCAGCCTGCCATGAGCGTCGAGAGCCGTCAGCCTGCCATGAGCGTCGAGAGCCGTCAGCCTGCCATGAGCGTCAAGAGCCGTCAGCCTGCCATGAGCGTAGAGAGCCGTCAGTCTGCCATGAGCGTCGAGAGCCGTCAGCCAGCATGGACCTGCCAGAGCCGTCCAAACAGGACCTGCCAGAGTCCTTCAGCCGGGATCTGCCCCTTGTCCCGGTGTTGCCCCTTGTCCCGGTGCTGCCCCTTGTCCCGGTGCTGCCCCTTGTCCCGGTGCTGCCCCTTGTCCCGGTGCTGCCCCTTGTCCCGGTGCTGCCCCTTGTCCCGGTGCTGCCCCTTGTCCCGGTGCTGCCCCTTGTCCCGGTGCTGCCCCTTATTCCAGTGATGGTCCTTATCCTGGTGCTGCCCCTTGTTCTGGTGCTGCCCCTTGTCCCGGTGCTACCCCTTGTCCCGGTGCTGCCCCTTGTCCTGGTGCTAGCTGTTTATTTAGGGGAAGGTAGTGTTAGGGTGGGCATTAGAAGGGGTAGAAAGAAGAGGGGAGTGACTATGGTGGTACGGGGACAGCGTCCTGAACCGGAACCACCACCGTGGTCAACTGCCCACCCGGACCCCCCCCTGGACTTTGTGCTGGTGCGCCCGGCGTTCGCACCTTGGGGGGGGGGTACTGTAACAGTCCTGACCTATTTATGTTAGTTTTTATGTGTTTATGGTCAGGGCATGTGTTTTGGGTGGGCAGTCTATGTTACCTGTTTCTATGTTGGTTTCGGTTTGCCTGGTATGGCTCTTGATTAGAGGCAGGTGGTTTGCATTTTCCTCTAATCAAGAGTCATATTTAGGTAGGGCATTATCACTGTGTGTTTGTGGGTGATTGTCTCCTGTGTCTGTGTTATGTCTTACACCATACGGGATTGTTTCGGTTGTTCGTTTCGTTTCGGTTTATGTAGTCTGTTCCTGTGTCAGCGTGCTTCGTGTATATGTAAGTTCGTTTGTTCAGGTCTGTCTACATCGTTTTGTTATTTTGTTAGTTATATCCAGTATAGTTCGTTTTCGTCTTTGTCTATTTTGTTTATTTAATAAATCATTATGTGTTCAAACTTCGCTGCGCCTTGGTTCCCTCAATACTCCTCCTTTTCCGAAAATGGAGAGGAGGAGGAACGCCTTAACACATATTTCAGACTGGCCCCAAAAAATAAATTATTAAGATGGGCAAAAGAACACAGACACTGGACTGAGGAACTCTGCCAAGAAGGCTAGCATCCCGGAGTTGCCTCTTCACTGTTGACGTTAAGACTGGTGTTTTGAGGGTACTATTTAATTGTTAGGTTGTTATTTTCAGAGTAAATAGCAATGGACACTAGAGAAGCTTGACCAAGTTTAATTCTTCCCAAAGGGTCCATACAGCTGCATTCACACAAACGACATTTCACACAAGCACTGATATTTAACCCTTTCTCCTAGGCTGATTCTCCTCCACCACATCTGAACAGCCAATGCATCTCTGTTGCTAGACAGAACCTTAGTGAGATCTGTTCTTCCTCACTTCATCTGACCTGACCTCTACCCCAGTGCTCACTCCTCCCCAACTCAAGGCTGTCAGGATGATTGATACCAGACTTTGTCTCTTTTCCTCCCAGAGGATCCCACCCATAGGATCCCTGATGGCTAACCATAGCATATCCTGATATAATGTAAACGTTATACATTACCCTCTCTCCCTCAGTGACATTGTTAGGTTCTAAGGTCTCCACCCGTCTCCCCTACACATTCCAAAGCCATCTATTAACTTCTGATGTAAAAACCAGTCTCTTTCACTGTTAGATACTATCCTTCTGAGTGTAACAATGTTCCCAGTTTAACCCAGAATCTAACATAATGAAGTTGCCAGTTGAGGAATTGTGAGGCTTCTGTTTCTCAAACGAGACACTCTAAAGTACTTGTCCTTTTGCTCAGTTGTGCACCGGGGCCTCCCACTCCTCTTTCTATTCTGGTTAGAGCCAGTTTGTGCTGTTCTTTGAAGAGAGTAGTACACAGCATTGTACGAGATCTTCAGTTTCTTGGCAATTTCTCGCATGGAATTGCCTTCATTTCTCAGCACAAGAATAGACTGACGAGTTTCAGAAGAAAGGTCTTTGTTTCTGGCCATTTTGAGCCTGTAATCGAACCCACAAATGCTGATGCTCCAGAAACTCAACTAGTCTAAAGAAGGCCAGTTTTATTGCGTCTTTAATCAGGACAACAGTTTTCAGCTGTGCTAACATAATTGCAAAAGGGTTTTCTAATGATCAGTTAGCTAATCCACGTTTATCATTTTAAAAGGCTAACACAGCGTGCCATTGGGACACAGGAGTGATGGTTGCTGATAATGGGCCTCTGCACGCCTATGTAGATATTCCGTAAAAAATCTGCCGTTTCCAGCTACAACAGTCATTTACAACATTAACAATGTCTACACTGTATTTCTGATCATATTAGATTTTATTTTAATGGACAAAAATGTGCTTTTCTTTTAAAAAAACAAGGACATTTCTAAGTGACCCCAAACTTTTGAACTGTAGTGTAAATATTTTTTTTAAACAGCAAGAACAATATTTGGTTTAGCCTACTACTGGGAGTAAATCTACTGCATTTAAAACATTATTACGTTGGTAAGGAGCCTAGAGGTCAAACATTTAAAGCACGGCTCATGCATAAATTCAAAATACAAATGTAGTTGAATCCCAATTTTGCACCTGCTTACTTTGTTGCAGTGACTTTTTGTAACATGGTGTCCCTGGTGATGTGCAGAGAGAGATGATATGGCACAGGCTCCCTTATCTGGTAAGACAACTAGTCACAATTATCAGACATTGAGAACAAAATTCCAAAGTAATTTCTTTGTTCTCTCTTCTTCATCTTAACCATTAGTGTTAAATAAACCATCTGTCTTTTCTAGCAAAATATATATTTCTGTCAGTTTATTTTAGTAAATGTTTGAGGTGACTATGTATAATCTACATGCACTGTTTGTGTTTTAGATCCTACTTTTCTTATAGAGATTGTACTTGTGGGGAAAGTTGGATGTGGGAAGAGTGCTTCAGGAAACACCATCCTCAGCAGGGAGGAGTTTGAATCATCATGTAGTTTCTCAACTGTGACAAAGACTTGTGAGAGGGAGAGAGAAGTTGTTTGTGGGAGGGAGATAGCTCTTGTGGACACTCCTGGACTAGACTGTGCTGAGGTGTCCAGTTACAAACTGTTTCTATCCTTAAAGAAGGAAACATACAAAATCATCGATATCTTCCTGCTGGTGATCCAGCTGGGCCGGTTCACAGAGGAACAGAATGCAGCTGTACAAAAGATGGAGGACATATTTGGTGAGGAGGTGAGAGAGTTCACCATGATACTCTTCACACATGGAGACATGTTGAAACGTACATCGATAGAAGACTATATCCAAAATGCAGGTGAACCACTTGGGCAAGTTGTTCAGAGATATGGTCAGAGATACCATGTGTTCAACAATGAGTCTGGTCCTCCAAGCCAGGTGACAGAACTGTTTGAGAAGATCAACAGAATGCAGACTGTGGTACATAACAGATCATATTACTTTTGGTCACCCGGAGCAAAGAAAAGTGGTAAGTTAGTGCTCTGTCTGATTTAGATTTAGATTTAACTTGCTGGTCAATAACAACTTAGAATGGTGATCCTATTAATCAAATCGTCTGACTTGCCTGCACGGTTACATAAAAATATGAAATAAATACCTTTATGATATGAAAAATTAGGAAAATACAGGAAAATACACTCTAGTCCTACTGACAAATGATCAGTGTCCCATCAAAAACAGCTGGATGAAGTGTCAATAACGCTACAATAAAATAATGTCTCTTTGCTTTAAAACAGAGCTGGTATTGTACATCTCAATGAAGACGGGGCTGAGCTTTTGGATTGTCGAGAAAGAATTGCACCGGGGAATACTTCTCTTAACCGACGGTTTTACATATCTATCAGTAATGGAGGACATTATGGATTATGAAGTAAAACGAGTGGAGGAAATAAAAAGACTTGAGGAGGAGAGACAAGAATATAAGGAAATTGAAATAATGTTTAAGATGCTGAGGATCTATGGACCTCTGTGGAGAAACAGGCATGAGGAGGAGCGAGAAGGACTTGAGGAGGAGCGAGAAGGACTTGAGGAGGAGAGAGAAAGACTTGAGGAGGAGATAAAAAGACTTGAGGAGATGGAAATATTTGAGGAGCTGTGGAGCTGTAGATATGTGGTAAGAAACAGAAGTGAGGAGAGAAAAAGATGGGTGGAGGACAGCGAAAGATGCGAGGAGAGGAGAAAAAGACGTGAGCAGAGAGAGAGATGTGAGGAGGAGAGAGAAAGATGGAAGGAGGAGAGAAAAAGACGTGAGGAGGAGAGAAAAAGACGTGAGGAGGAGAGAAAAAGACTTGAGCAGAGAGAAAGATGTGAGGAGGAGAGAAAAAGACGTGAGGAGGAGAGAAAAAGACGTGAGGAGGAGAGAGAAAGACGTGAGGAGGAGAGAGAAAGACGTGAGGAGGCGAGAGAAAGACGTGAGGAGGCGAGAGAAAGACGTGAGGAGAGAGAAAGATATGAGGAGATGGAAATATTTGAGTGTATGTTGAGCTATAGATATGTGTATAGAAGAAGAGATGAGGAGAGCGAAAGACGCGTGGAGGAGAGCGAAAGACGTGTGGAGGAGAGCAAAAGACGTGAAGAGGAGAGAGAAAGACGTGAGGAGGAGAGCGAAAGACGCGTGGAGGAGAGCGAAAGACGCGTGGAGGAGAGCGAAAGACGTGAGGATGAGAGAGAAAGACGTGAGGAGGAGAGAGAAAGACGTGAGGAGGAGAGAGAAAGACGTGAGGAGGAGAGCGAAAGACGTGAAGAGGAGAGCGAAAGACGTGAAGAGGAGAGAGAAAGACGTGAGGAGGAGAGAGAAATATTTGAGGTTCGGTGGCGCTGTAGTCATAGGGAGCGAAAAAGTCGTGAGGAGGAGAGAGAAAGTCGTGAGGTGGAGAGAGAAAGTCGTGAGGAGGAGAGAAAAAGACGTGAGGAGGAGAGAAAAAGACGTGAGGAGGAGAGAAAAAGACGTGAGGAGGAGAGAAAAAGACGCGAGGAGGAGAGAAAAAGACGTGAGGAGGTGAGAGAAATACCTGAGGAGATGAGGAAAATAGT